>NC_041750.1:28016106-28218606 GCF_004115215.2 Ornithorhynchus anatinus | reverse complement strand
TGCCCAGGGTCGCCAGGCTCCAGCTCCCCGCCCACCGTTCCACTGCCAGCTTCTGCCCCCAACACCACAGAAGCCCTGCAGCTTGGTGCTGTCTCATTAGGCGACCAGCAGTGGGGCCACAGAGTCTTCTGTCAGTAGGCCAGGACTACTGCCACATTGTAACATCAAAGACCAGGGGATGGGAGGCAGGAAATTGTTTCGAGGATTTTTCTTTTGGGATTAAAGCCAGACCAGTCAGCAGGAAACGAGTCTGTTTTAGTCGGATGTCCCCCATCCTGCCATCCCCTGCCCCCCCACCCCAGTGGGATGTAGCAATGGCATGTTAAAGCCCCTCCATCGGGTTCCAGCTTCCTCTCCAGTCACTCTGGCTCTCCTACCCTCCAGCAGCTCCCCACCTGCCAGTCTACTTGCCCAGTCCCAGAATGGACATCTCTGACTAGGTCCTCAAGGCCATGCGGTGTCCCAGATCCAGCCGCTTCTGGTGGCTGTGCCCTCCCCGCTTCCTCCCACTCCCCTCCCCCTTCTTTTCCTCTTCCCCTCATTCTTGTTTAACCCCGTGCTCAGGATGGTCAACACCTGTTTCATTCCCCTCGGTAGGGCTTGGGAGACAGCTCACGGACGTGGCGAGTTTCTGACCTCTGCTATTGCACAGAAAGCCGTGACCTGGTAGTTTAGTAATTTCTAAGGTGTGGGTTCTTTGGAACAATGCAAGTTCAATCACATCAGCAGCCCGTGTCCTTTGAAATAAAGCCACCTTATTCCTAGTAGTACTTGGTGCCCCGGTTCCTGTCGAGTGGTTTTTCTGGAAGGTTCCCGAGCCTAGCCACCTCTGAATCTATTGAGGCCTCCCGCATTGCGAGGAAAACCATTAGAGAGCCATCAATTCCCGTTCGACTCGCAGATTTGAAGACCGGTCGGCTGTTCCTAATAGTACAGTTAGGTGGAGTAGGGTGACCGGGAGATGGGATCGCTGATGGGGCCTCAGATATTTTTCTGGAAGAGCGCTTTTTCTCACAAGCATCCAAGGTACCTTTTGATCGACTAGTCCCGGTGCCATTCTTCGGACGAGGGCCTTGTAAAGTTTCCGGAGATAGACGCGGATTCCTCCGTCTCTGTACAGGCTTATGCTTTCTAGCCCAGGCCAACCCTCTCCCTAACGATCTCACAGTCAGACCCGTCACGCGACGGAACTCCAGCCCAGCCGACTCTCAGCGGGCGGTGACGGTGCGAGGCGAACGCCAAGGAGTACTGAGGAAATTCGGGCCATTCATAAAAGATCTACTTCAAAAAATATAAAATTACAAAAATAAATGTTGCACGTTTCGCGGGGTGAAATCCAACACCGAACGTTTGACCCCAAGATGTCCCTTCTCCGGGGTTTCCGATGTCAGAGGAGAGCTGGGGTTATTGAAGTAATTATTCTCAATTGGTGGGTGGTCTTGGGAAAGCCATTTAAAATGGATAGCTTCCTAGGAAGAAAGCAAAAATAGAGAGCCCCCAAAGATTTTGAGACATCAGCCCACGCTCTTTGAACACGTATCGATGAACTCCTGGATTGGTGGGTCAAAAGCGGGCAGACTTGGTCATATCGTTACACTGTACGCTCCCGAGTGCTCAGTACAGTGCTCTGCACATAGTAAGCACTCAGTAAATGCAATTGACCGATTGATCGATCGAGACTGGAGTCTTGGGAAGGTTACGGAGGGCGTTTACAGTGGATTTGCCACGGTGTTTTCATTCGAGAAGGAGGTTGGTGTTTCCATTCTATTTCTTCACCCACCCTCAGTACCTGAAGGGATGAAGCGCCGCCTCGAGTTCCACCTGGCGTGGTGAAGCTCTTCTTTGCCAAATGAGGAGAGATGTTAGCCTGCCGGGCAAGGATCCTGATTCCAAGCTGCTCTCCGACTAAAGACGCCCGATGCCAACTTTGAGAAAGAGGAGTTGAGATACACCGATCTTCACCACCCTCTGCTGGCTTCGACATAGAATGGCACCAAAGTCAACCCCCCGAAACCGTTCCTCCCTTCTCCTTTCAGCCCCTGCCTGAGATAAG
The DNA here is from genome assembly GCF_004115215.2 of Ornithorhynchus anatinus. Taxonomy (NCBI): domain Eukaryota; kingdom Metazoa; phylum Chordata; class Mammalia; order Monotremata; family Ornithorhynchidae; genus Ornithorhynchus; species Ornithorhynchus anatinus. Next base: position 28,216,553 of record NC_041750.1, on the reverse strand, counting down.
CATCTGGCCGCCTCGGCAGCAAAATGTTGAGAGGAAAACAGGGAGGAAACGCCTCCCCGAATGAGACGCCTCAAGAACAGAGAGATCCGGGGCCTTCGGGAAGTTGCTCAAGGGATGGAAATTATTCGAAGGGTGATTCGAAACAGATAACGTAACTTTTCTTTCCAGACGGAGAGAGCCAAAATGCCCCTCTTCACAATGAAGACGTTTAATAAAGGGAGCCCAGTGCGCATTTTTGGTGTAAGGAGTAAACTCGGTTGGAAATTTAATAAACCCAGCGTAGAGCTTCGCTAGGAAAGAAAAGTGAAATCGTACGAAGTAGATTTCAAAAGCCAAAAGTCACCATTCTTTTCAGGCCAGTGCGGAAGGTTTCGATGGCGGTGGAACGGTCGTTTTTAGAACTAGTCGGGATTCTTTTCGGTGACACAACTACGGAAGGGTGAATGTAGTTGCTTGAATTTAAATACGAACCGCTGTGGCTTAAGAACCAAAGTGATTCAGAGAAAAAGACAAAGTTCCTGAAAATTGCCAGTTTCTTTTAAGAGTGACAGATTTTTGTTTTAAAGAAGGGCAAAGTCAATCTGCTTTTGAAAGCTGATAATTTCTGTTTTGGAATAGAAGGTTTCTGTTGTTTTAAAAAAAAATTTGTCAGAAGGAGAGGCTTTTTAATAGTGAAAATGATCAGTCATTTGCCACGAATGAATGTTTGCCTGTTTTTCACCGTCAGTATTATCTTCACGGGAAGACAGGTCAGATGGTAAATCTGCGTATCGGTTCCACCCGAGAAATCTGTTTCTATGTGGGAAATAGCAAGCTTCTTAAAGTTGGCACACCCTGACAAACCACTTGAGTATGTTTGTTCATTCAGGTTTTCAGGCAGCTGAACGGCTTGTCAAAACAGATCTCAGTGGACACAATCTAGCGGGTCACCCAGTAATAGCTGTGGCTAGAGAACAAGACCGCGTGGGAGGCGGGCTAAGGCATTCTGCATCCAGGAGTCCCGAAGGATTGGCTTTTTCATTTGCTCAAGAGGGCAGGGGTTCCGCAGGCATTTCGCCAGGTGCCAAGTCGGAAGCCCGGCAACCTGTAGTTAGGCCGGAGATTGCCGAGTTGACCGTGCCGAGCTGAAGGGCCGCTCATGCATGGGATGGTTTCTGAGGTCCAGGAACCCCCGGCACCTTTAACCTAGCGTTGAATTCTCTGGGGAAAGAGGGCCGCCTCCGGGAAGGGTCACCCATGAAAAATGGTATCTCGATGACTGAGAGGAGTTGACCCATTGGCCTCGGTGACCCAGATATTCAAAGTGAAAGAATTTTTGACACCACTCTGGGGGCCCCAGTGAGCAGGTGAATTTCCTTGTGAGCATCTGAGCCGAGGGCTCATCATCAGGTGGGGGGATTTTGTTTTTATCGTCGGTGCTCTCTGGACCCGTCGAGGGGAAAAGAAGTGAAACGGTACTTTATGCAGGATCCTAATCACGCAGCTCTTAGAAGTTTTTTTCGGAAAGCCGATTGAGAATAAAAGAGAGTGTCAGATTTCCCTGTCTATTTCCCTGCTCATTTGTTGGCTGTTAATTGTCCTGCCTTCTGTTTCATGTCTTAGATTTGTAATTAACCTGTTTGTGCAGGAAATTTCATGAATCTGTTTTAGTACTTTTCTAAGGGTATTTTTGGAGGGCTTTGTCGAAGTACTACTTTGGTCAAGTGTGAATGGCAATAAACTCAAATGCTTTAGGTGGAGAGGAATAAAAAAAACTTCCAACCAACAGAGTGTGGAACAGCTGACCGACTAAACATACTTCATTCATTACCCGGGAGACAGTGGACCATGAAAGCATATGTTAAAAAAACTTTAAGCTGGTGTTGTGGAACTATAGATTTAGAGATTTTTTTAAAAAATGATTAAGGTGATAGATTGTAACATTAAGAATTGTCGTTCTAATACTTATTTAGGGAGCTTTTAAAACACAGATTATTGAGCCAATAGGTTCTAATGGCCGCAAGAAACCCTTCTTATTTCACAGATCATTGACGCGATAAACGATAATGGCTCAGACATGTCTACAGTATGTGGCTGGTTGGCGTGTCCTGGCCAGCACTTAAACCAGGGCAATTCGTATCCCCAAACTTTGGTGGAAGAAAACGCTGAATGGCATTCACTTTTCTGAAGTGAACCCTTGGTTTTGACTACCGCGTAGTGGAAGGAAAGAGGTTAGGGTGGCTGAGGGGTTTTGGTGTGTGATCCTGATAGGATACAGTTCCTTTCTAGAGAACCCTCCCCCGCACCCCCCCCACCACAAACACACACACACACACACCGTCCTCCTCACCGAGCTGATGGTTTTATACAGATTTGCAGGCTCAGCTAAACTTTTAGCATCTAGTTACAATTTGCTAAAGACGTGGCGATGAGAAGGACCAGATTTAATGGTGGGACCACGAGAGAATCTACCTAAAGAAGTAGAAATCCTGGATGGCCCAGCTGGTGGAAAGCAACCTTTGGCAAACCAGCTGTGTGATATATCCTGAAGCTTTTTTTTTTTCTTTTAATCTCTGTAGGCTCTGCTTCAGTTGCAGGGGAGAGAAAAGCAAAATAGGCCAAAGGGAAACTGAGCTTAGTCTTGAAGAATTTAAATTCAGACTTTGAGAAGGTTGTCCTTGAGCATTTCACTCTCCCAGGATGGCGTCTAGGTCCACTTGCTGTGGGCGTGACTTTGTTTTTTTTAACAGAACATTGAAAGTATTTTCATAACAACTAGATGGAAAAAATCCAGATGTGAGGTTGTAAGGATGGCAGTAGGGGTGTGTGAGCTGCCTTGTTAATCCTGCTCCCTTCCTTTATCAGCGACTTAATTAATCCATTGAATTACCCAAAGTTTTTGAAACCTGAACAGGAAGACGGTAATTTTAACTGGGAGAGTATCAGTCTGACACTCTGTTACAAAGATAAGAAGGCTTTTCTCACTCATTCATTCATCGATTAATTCATTCATTCAAAAAAAACCTGACTGATATTTTCTTGTTTAAGCAGGAGAATACCGTACTTACCCTTTATTGTTGGTATAAACCATTATTTTACTGAGAACCATTAGCTATTTAAAACTTGGTACATAAATTAAAGAGGAGCTAAATGGATTTGTGATTGTTGCCATTAGTAGCATTTTAGATTATACAGGCAATTATTGTGTTCATTATCCTAGAACAGCCCCTTTGCAAAACTATTGTGGTTGTCTTAGACATTATGCACAAATTTTCCCTTGGAGATTAAAATTTCCAGTGGCGTATTTAATTTTGTTATCACAGTCGCTTCAAACAGAACAAATATTATGACAAGTAGAAGAAAATTTGCTTTTCAAATATGGGAAATTACAATAAATGTTGAAAATGACTCGGCGAGGAACTGAATTCACCTTTTCCTGACGCAGTCATTATCACTTTGATTCAGAACATTTGAGGAGTGAAAGCGCCCTGCAGAAAAAGCCAAGGGCACATTCTCCCGAGCGCCGGCTCGAAGTTCCATGCTACGGCAGTGGAGCGGTCGCGACGCCCGACTCCTAAGATCCCTTTCGTGACGGTGTGCGCACCTCCAATGGTTAACTGAGTTCTGTTCAAAATGGCGGGGGGCGGGGGGGGAGGGAGGGTCGGGGGGAGACGGGGAGGGGAGCTTACTTTCCAGAAGCCAGCCAGAATGATGAATGTTCCTCAGATTAATTGCAGAAAACTACTATGGGTGTCTAAAGAAATCAAGTGTAAAACGATTAACTCCAGTGTTTTAGGTATTCCGTTCTCTCTGCAAGTTTGGAAGAATGGCACATGCACCTTGTCCTTTGTGTTTCCTCCTGTGAAGATTGTGTGCTTTTCAAGTCGACTTCCCCCGGGGAGCGCGATTGAGAGTCAACTCAGGCTAGGACTTCCACCGCGGTCCGACCGTCACATTAGCGTCCGGGAAGATAACCGGGGGGCCAGAGCCAGGTATCCGAAAGCATGAAAAGGCATCGTCCGCCGCCGAAAAGATATCGTCTCCCCGGAAGGAAAAGAAACAAAAATCCATTTTCCTCGTCTGTTGTCTTCAGATCCTCCCAGACCACATTTCTGTTGGTTTCCAAACTGTTATATTCACCAGTTAGGCAATTGGCCACATCTGTCTTCATCAATTAGAAAGGTATTAATGCTTTGAATTATCTGCATATCAATGTGCAGGGGACGCCATTTAATGTTTCCGCCCAGTACGGGGCATTTTTTCAAAGGAAACTTTGTATTCGTTTCTGACTGTTTTTGTCTCGGCTCTTACAGTCTTTCACCGCTATGATGCGGAGGGGGGGAGAAAAGTGTGAGGTAGAGGTTATGCATTTGGCAAGACCAGGGATTCTTTATTTTATTACAAAAAAAGACCAACTCCAGAAGGCCAGATTAAATCATTCCTTTCACTTTTTAATGGGATTTGGATGAATAGAGTAAAATATGCACTTTGCATTCATTGATAGCATCTTTAGGTTGAGGTAATTGAGTCTTTTTTCCCTGACTGAATGAATAATGACTTCATCTGATCCTCAGCGAGGCCTGAAACTTAGACCGCCTTTGTCAACGCAAAAAGATCTGGGCTTTGAAACATGCTCTACTTCCCTGGCTTAATTTTTCTTCATTTTAATCCAGAAACCTATTTTTCTCAATAATTCAAGCATAAACTATGTAGTAGTTGAAACGGCGGAAATTGCAAGATATTTGTCCCGGTTGTGCTGCTTTTTAAACGCAGCTGATAAATCAGAGACGCTGTGGTCTTCAGCTGCCCGGTTCTCAAGGGAAGGGGCAGCCCATAGGCAAGCCGGAATGCTGGAATTTTTCACAACTATTTAAATGCGGTTCGGGATCTGGGGGAATGGGAGGTTTCGCCGGGGTGCCGGGCCCGGCCCGGGGACGACGGGGCCTCCGACGATGGGGAGGAGTGGGGACGTTCCCGTCGACGCCGTTTTCCCACGCAATTTGCTGGGCTCAAAGACGACCCGTGGCTCGGGGCTCCTCTCCGGGGCCACGGGGAGTCCGTGCCCGGCCCCCAGCCCGCGTCTCCCTCGGAGACGGAACGGCCGGGTCTCTGGGCTCGGAGAATCCCGCCGATGGAAGCGGAGGCCAAGAACGGGTCCCTTCCGCCGGTGGAAAGGGTAGGCTCCCCTTCTGGGTGTGAAATGCAAGATGAACGGGCGGGCCGGCCGGCGGAAGTCGATGCGGGCCCTCCGATTTAGCCACTGTTCACCGTTGCTGCGGGTGGAAGACGCTTTGTGACGCCCTGTGTGGCGGGATGTGAAGGGGGCAGATGGGAATGGATTTGGGGAGCAGCCTGCCTCTTGGGAGGGGTCAGGGACCGAAGCTGTCAGTTTTCCCCCACTGGGCCCTAGCTCAGCTAATCGAGAGGTCCCGGGCGCACGTGTCCGACGTGGTTCACGGGCAGACCTGGGCTGGGCAGTCCAGGGGACCTGCAGGGGCTGCCTTTCTCAGGCTCAGAGTTAAACAGTGTTCTCGAGAGTAGTTATTAAGCCCTCACTAAGTTCTGAGCACTGCGCTCAGCACTGGAGGAGACCTAAGGGAATCAGACAGGATGTAAAACACCGTGGCCTAGTGGATAGAACATGAGCCAGAGAGTCAGAGGACCCGGGTTCTAATCGCAGATCCACCACATATCTGCTGTGTGACCTTGGCAAGTCACTTCACTTCTCTGGGCTTCAGTTACCTCAACTGTAAAATGGGGATTAAATACCTGTTCTCTACTTAAGACTCTGAGCCCCATGCGGGGCAGGGCTTTGTCCGACCTAATTAACATCTACTTATCCCAGCGCTTAGAACAGTGTTTGTTACATAGTAAGGGCTTAACGAATACTATATATATCTATGCATATCTAGATCTGGATACAGATATATATAAACGTAAAAATACGGAACACAACCCTTGTCACACCCGGGGCTCCCAATCTAAGAGACTAAGTTAGGAGTCTCCCAGTCTTAAAGACTTTCAGAGTCACCGACCATCCGGCGGGGAGGGCCGGAGTCTCCCGTGTTTATCCGAATCTACATCGGTGCTCGGCAGTGCCCGGCCCATGGGTAGCGTGTAACGGACACCATCCCCAGACGGGCGAGGAGGGGCTGGGACTGCCCCCCCACCCCCACCCCAGGGTCCTTCCTGCCCTCGTTGCCAGGGCTTCGCTTGGCCAGGTTTCAAGGGGGCCCCCGCCGGGTCCTGGCAGCTCGATCATTGCAGCCCACGTCAGACTGCCTTGAGGGAGGAGGGGACAACCCTGGCCTCAGGTCTGTGTTTTGGGGCTTGTTTTAGGTGCAGCCCCCAGCCTGAAAGGTCCCGGTCCCTAGGCTAGCTTCTGAACCCAAAGATTCAGACTCATTTCCTCTTCTCCCACTCCCTTCTGCGTCGTCGCCCTTCTCTGGCTTTGCTCCCCTTATTCACCCCTCCCTCACCCCCACAGCACTTATGTCCATATCCCTCATTTAATTGTTTATGTTAATGTCTGTCTTCCCCTCTAGACTGTAAACTTGTTTTGGGCAGGGAAGGAGTTATATACAACTCTGTTATATTGTACTGTCCCAAGCATTTAGTATAGTGCTCTGCACCCAGTAAATGCTCAATAAATACCACTGATTGAATGACTCTGCCCAGGAAGGGAGAAGCGGCGTGGCTCAGTGGAAAGAGCCCGGGTTTAGGAGTCAGAGGTCATGGGTTCTAATCCCAGCTCCGCCACCTGTCAACTGTGTGACTTTGGGCAGGAAACGTAACTTCTCGGTGCCTCAGTTACCTCATCTGTAAAATGGGGATTAAAACCATGAGCCCCACGTGGGACAACCTGATCACCTTCTATCCCCCCCCCAGGGCTTAGAACAGTGCTTGGCACATAGTAAGCGCTTAACAAATACCACCATTATTATTATTATTACTTAACTTCTCAGTGCCTCAGTTACCTCATCTGTAAAATGGGGATCAAGGCTGGGAGCCTCATGTGGGACAACCTGATGACCCTGTATCTACCCCACCGATTAAAACAGTGCTCAACACATAGTAAGCGCTTAAATACCAACATTATTATTATTATTTCCCATTGGTTCACGGGCTGCCCCTTCTGCCCTCCTCCCAGCTGGGATCAAGCTACCAGCCCATCTGCTACCCCAAAGCATTTTCTCTGTTGGGGAGTAGAAGAGACACAGCTTGGAGGAGGAGAAGAGCAGGATGAGGAGGAGAAGGGACAGTATAACTCGCCTACAATGCAGATGGGCATGACTTTAGTGGGATGATCAGGGGACCATCGGTAGCATCCTGGAAAGGGAACACCGGCCCCCTCGGGGCAGCTCACCAGATGGGGAGTCATGGTCCCTCCTGCTTTCTGCTGGCGCTCAGCGTATGAGACGTACATCACCTGGATTCTATTTATTTGCTATTGTTTTAATGAGATGTTCTTCCCCTTAATTCTATTTATTGCCATTGTTCTTGTCTGCTGTCTCCCCCGATTAGACTGTAAGCCCGTCAAAGGGCAGGGACTGTCTCTATCTGTTACCGATTTGTACATTCCAAGTGCTTAGTACAATGCTTTGCACATAGTAAGCGCTCCATAAATACTATTGAATGAATGAATGAAAGACGGCGCACCCCAGGAGAAACCCGGTCTGCACAACAGAGTCCAGGATGACCTCAGGATGAGAGGGTCCAACAGAGTTAGTTGACATGATCCCTGCCCTTAAAGAGCTTCCAGTCTAGCATAAAAGGGCCCAGTATCATTTGCAGTCCACGTTCTACCCACAGGTTACCCGGGTTGGGTGATCCAAGGGAATTGTGCCTATCTCCCTCCAGGCGCAGGTCCAGACCGAAAGGAGCAAAGGCCTCTGGTGGTTGGCACCCGGTGCACTCACCGCCAAGCCTGCCCACCTAGGAGGTTCCAGAGCTGCCCACTGGACCAAGCTGAGTTTTCCCTTTTTGCTTTCAGGTGGGTCTGCTGGACCTCGAGCTGAACCAGCTGACCAAAGCCCTGTTCCTGGCCCTGGTCGTCCTGTCCGTCGTTATGGTAACCCTGCAGGGATTTGTCGGTCCGTGGCACCGCAACCTCTTCCGCTTCCTCCTGCTGTTCTCCTACATCATCCCCATCAGGTACGCCCACGGGGAGAGGGAAAGAAAGCCGAGACGTCTTATTTCACCGATCACCGCTGCTCTGGTGAAATAGATATTTGACTCTCGGCGGGCGGACGATCGATCTGCTCAGGAAGTCGGTGGGGAGGAAGGTCTGGGTGGGGGAAGAGCCCGGATGTGATGATTCCCACAGGAGAGCCGTGGGCCCTCTGCATCCTCATCCCACTCACTCCAATGGGAGGTAGAACCCCTTTCCTGCATATCCTTATTAATAAGAACGTAATCGCGGTCTCACGGAAGGTGTGACTTAACCATGGCCCATTAGATAGAGCACGGGCTTGGGAATCAGAAGGACCAGGGTTCTAATCCCGGCCTTACCACTTGGCTGCTCTGTGACCTTGGGCAAGTCACTTCACTTCTCTGGGCCTCAGTTACCTCATGTAAAATGGGGATTAAGACTGCAAGCCCCCTGTGGGACAGAAACTGGGTCCAACCCGATTAGCTTGTATCCACCCCAGCGCTTAGAACAGTGCTTGACGCATAGTAAGTGCTTAACAGATGCCATCGTTATTACTTTCTGCTTGTGCCTTTGGTCTGTGTCCCCAAGGTCATTGATATTTGTGGAACTTAACATGGTTTTCAAGAGTATCTAATTTAACCCGATTTAAAATCTCAATGCTTCAGATAGCTCTAACGCAAGCTTTTACCTGTCCAGTCATTTCATTTGTGCAGACTATTTAGCTCTCTAAATGGTACGGCGGATTAAACAATGTTCAGACCATTGTTGAGAAGCCCATTTGAATGCAATCAAACGGGCTTCTAAGTAGAAGGAGTATGGCCTAGTGGAAAGAACCTCGGGTCTGGAGCCAGAGGCTCTAATTCCAGCTCTGCTACTTACCTGCTGAGTGACCTTGCGCAAGTCACTTAACTTCTCCGTGCCTCAGTTCCTTCATCTGCAAAATGGGAATTCAATACCTGTTCTCCCTCCTACTTAGACTGGGGTCTGATTACCTTGTACCTACCCAGAGCTTAGTACAGTGCTTGGCACATGCTAAGCGCTTAACAAGTATCACAATTATTATTATTATTATCATTAAAGGAGCAGAATATTCCCAGAGGATATTCAATAGCTCCAGGAGACACCCTTCGGAATCTAACAGGAAGTAGCATCATGGGATGATGCTTGGACCCTTTGACGCGCTCGCCTTATCCTTTTCACTCTTGTCGCATGTGGGGACCGTCCCTCCCTGAGGGGGAAAAAGAACAGTTCCTAGAGTCGGTCCTCCAAGTGGTCAGTTGCAGGCCGGTGCCGGTGATTGGCCGGGGCAGCCTGAGACCAGAATGGGCAGATACTTCTGGTGGGACTGGCAGAAGTGGAGACATTGGCGAGGCCGAGGGCTGGAAGGGTGTGCGGCCTGGGGGGCTGGCGATGCCGAGAATACGAAATGCCGACTCCTCCAAGAGGCTCCCCGACGTCCTCTTCGCCGCTAGCCGCTGCGACCCTCCCCATCCGCGCTCTGAAGGCCTCTTGCAACCGACCGTTCAGAGTCGCTGTAGTGCCCGACGTCCAAAGAGGTGATCGACACATCCTTGTTGCCCTCTTCTCCATGGCAGGCGGTAAACAAATGTATCCGACCACTTCGTGGCCACCTGTTCCAACAGCAAATGGGGCCAGAGCTCTCCAGTGCCTTTTTAAGCCCAAATCAGTTTTCTGTATTCCACAGAAATGGAGAGAGCGGTATGTATCAGAAATGCTGTAGTATCGTTTATAAAAGTAACTTTAGCCAGAGCAATCAAGAGATCTAATCCCTTTTTTTAACAGAAATGAATGGATCAGAACATAACCTTGTTCCCTCAGATGTGGAGATAATGGCTTCTAGGTAGGAAGAACTTAATTAAAATATGCCTACAGATTATGTGCCTCTTCACCAGAACAGTTGAACAACTGGGCCGCTGCCCCAGTCCTGAGTTTATGGGTGGAATTGTGAGTTTGGCCGCATAAAGTTCCCGGAACATGAAAACAGACCCTGGCCTCACCTCCCCAGCCACGACTTCCATTTCAGAGCAAGGTACAGCATCAGATGTCTCTAAAGGAGAAAAATTCATTGAGAAAGCAGCATGGCCTAGTGCATAGAGCGCAGACCTGGGAGTCAGAGGACCTGGGTTCTAATCCCAGATTCACCACCTGACTGCTCTGTGACCTTGGGCAAGTCACTTAACTTGTCTGTGCTCTGTTACTTCATCTGTAAAATGGGGATTAAAGCCGTGAGCCCCATGTGGGACGTGGACTGTACCCGAACTGATTATTTCATATCTATCCCAGCACTTAGAACAGTGCCTGGCACATAGTAAGTGGTTAATAAATAGGAAAAAAAATAAAAGAAGGAATCCGGAGCATTAATGAGAGCGACAACCTGCTCTGTCTTCTGTACCGTCAGGAACCTTGGTCTGTTTCCAGTATGTGATAACACCACTCTTCTAAGCGCTCCGTTAGAGTGGAAGCTCCTTGTGGGTAGGGTGTTGAACCTGCCAAGTGGTTAGTACAGCACTTCACACTCGCTAGGCACTCAGTAAGTACGATTCCTACTTAGCACTCTAAAATTTGCATCTGTCCCTCATGTAGAAGCCTCTCCATACAGCTACGAGTCTAGCTACGAGTCTATTTCCAAGAGGCAGATCTAAGAGAACATCAGAAGATTCAGGCGCTGTAGTGCAGATGTTTTCTGTGGCTTATCGAAGGCCGGCCAGAGCAACAGAAATTTGGCAGTTACTTTCTGACTTGAACGGCTCTTCTAATGCCACTAAAAGCGGCAGGATTTTTCCCACTTATGGCATGGATGTAGTTCTCCAGGAGTGACAGGATTAAATGCTCACATTGAGTTTTTCCTCAAAGCATCAACTATCTTCCCTGAGCCTCTGGGGGAAAGAGGCCGTTCGGAGTAGGATGGGGAGGTTCTGTGTGCAATGAAACGCTCAGCCAAGCGGGAGAGGAGGGTGAGGGAAAGGAGCCTTTCCCAACTGAAAGGCTTCTTCCCTTCCGTCGACCCTCCTCCTCTCCCATCCTCTGCAGCAGGAGAAATAAGGTGATTACTGGGGAAAAGCTTGCCTGCGTTCCTGTAATGTCCGATCCATCATCATTTTTCTTTTTGACAGAGGACATAATGTGGCACTGCCTGTTGATTACAAACAGATTTTGACAGCCTCCTGAGTGGCGAGAAGTCATTTTTGCGTGTGTTGACAGCTGCGGTCCTAAACGATCAGTGTTTCGCCAAAGCGGAGAATTAAGTGGATTTACCCGAGGAAGCGGCCACATGTGAGAGGCTTTTACTGTTAACGGCCGAGCGAGCGGGTGAGCGGGGTCACCTGCGAGGGAAGTCGTGCGTGGCGTTCTCTGCCCCGGCCTCTCCGTCAGCCATTTATCCAAATCACAGCAGCAGCAGTCTCCGGGACCTCTCCCGTGGCCGCTCTCTGCCGCGGCTTTTCCTGCTTCCCCCAGCCTCCCTCTGCAGCTAGCGGGCAGTCCCCGAGCCCCCCAGATCTCAGGTTTGATCCTGCAGCTACCCCCGGGCCAGGCGGCCTCCCGGCCTCCTGGTCCCAGCTCCTTCTCTCGCCCTCAAAAACCGCACCGTCCCCGGCCTCGTAGGCAGCCTCGGCCTCCCCGCTCGCGGGTGGACATTGGAGAAGTCGGGCGGTGCCCGTGGAAGTGGGGAGGTGGTGGGGAGGTCGGGACCTGGCCTCACAGGACTAGTGTGGGTGAGGATGGGGCCGGCCGGGTGCCCTGGGGACCAACGGTCACCCGGCCGCTCCCCCCAGGTATGGGACGAGAGGAGACCGTGGGGCAGGCAGTGCCGGGGACCCTTAGCCCACAGAAATCTTTCACCCTCCTTCCCGGCCAGGCGACAGAGCCAGAGGAGCTGCGTGGGGGGCGGATGGAAGCCATCGTGGGGAAGAGAACTGGTGAAACACGCTTAGGACTCGAGGTCCCTCCAGTGGGAATCCAGTGTGCAGGCATGAGCACGGTGGACAGCGATCAGTGCCGCGGGGAGAGACGGTCCTGGACCTGGCACTGAGCTGGGGGTGGCAGCATGGGGCAGGGGGAGAGAAAGGGTCCCTGATACCACCCGGAGGTCAATTCTTCACCGAAAGGAAACATTCCGGGATTTTGCCCCGAAACCAGAGGACCGGAGGTTTAAAATAGAGCAGAAATTCAGCAATAAGGATGCTGGGAATCAGAGAGTTGGAGAACGAGGCCCAGTCCAGCAGGAGTGGCGTGGTTTCCTGGATCACAGGAGACAGAGCGAGGAAGGGAGAGAGGGCGGAAGCAGGTGGCGTGGTCCAATCCGGCGGGAGCTAGAATCGCCTTAAGAAATCCCTTCGGGGAAGGACGAGCGAATAATCAGTGGGGAATCTCCTGCCTCCCTGCCCGCCCCAGGGCCCAAGGACTCCTGGATATGTTATGGAAGCTGCCGAGGCAGTCGTAGAAGAGGGGCAAACCGTGACCTCGGTGTGGTCAGGACAGTGGATAAGACACCAGTTGGATGATACGGTCAAGTTAGAGCGCGAGGCCTCTGTTGTTACACACCATCTCGCTGTTAAATGTCTGCCCCGAAATGTTCTGCGCCCTCAGCCCAGTGTTCGAGACCTTCCCGAGTACGCCCGCCAGGAGATACAGAGAAATGGAAAACCCAGAACTGAAGGCAGGCGGGTCCCATGGATGCCTGAAGACGGGCAAAAATTAGCCTTCAAATTCGCCTGGGAAGCAGAGAGGAGAAGTTGATCTTGTGATAATTTTTCATTTCCAAACCTTAGTGTGTCTTAGTCACCCCTCACCGCCTCCCCCGCTCACTGCACACACGACATGCACGCGGACATAGACGTTTACAAGCACACGGCAGCCTGGACCTCACCTTTCCATGCTCAGCGGCGTCAAAGGGCTTCAGCCAATCGAAGTCGAACATGCCGATGTGGGCCGTGTGCGGGGAGCGAAGAAGAGAAGAGGAAGTGGAAGGTGGTAGCGGTGGACACATCCGGGAACGCTCCGCGGTCTGGCCCCGAGGCCCGGCGCTGAGCTGCAGTGTAGTTATGGGGCAGCACCTGGAGCTCACCATACAGGCTCCCAGAAAACGAGGGAAAGAGCGATGAAGGCAACAATCTGGGGGGAAGCAAAGGTTTCTTGTGCCACTGTCCATTTCCACTCTGAATCCGCGGAAAAACAAAATTTGGAGAAGACCACCCCTTGAGAAGCAGCATGACCTGGTGGATAGAGCACCTACCTGGGAGCCAGAACTTTTTGGTTTCTCTCTTTTTGGGGCAAGGCACTTCTCTGTGCCTCAGTTACCTCATTTGTAAAATGGGGATTAAGACCGCGAGCCCCGTGTGAGACAGGGACTGTGTCCAACCTCGTGATCTTATATATACCCCAGTATTTAGAATAGAGCCTGGCACAGAGGCTTTAAAAATAGCATTTAAAGAAAAAAAAAGGCCATGGGTATTTTACTTCCTGGGATAAGACATATCATGCCGCCGTCTGCCCCAAATGAGATGACTGAGGCTGGCTCAGGTCATTCGATCAACCAGCGATATTTATTGAGCACTTACCATGTGCAGAGCAATGTACTAAACACATTCACTCATTCAATCGTATTAATTGAGCACTTACTGTGTGCAGAGCACTGTATTAAGCGCTTGGAAAGTACAATGGGAGAGTACAAGGCAACAGAGTTGGTAGAAACATTCCCTGTCCACAAGGAGCTGAGAGTCTGGAGGGTCCACATGGGGGATGTCGTGGGTCTGGAGCTGCTGTCTTCTGGGAGATGCCGCTGTATACGCGGGGTCATTTTGCGCACGTAGGCCTCTGATGGCTCGGATGCCAGGACTCCAACTCCCAGGAACCTTCTGGAGCAGCTGCCCCTGGGCAAATGAACTGCAAATGCATGGCGGTACCCTGTCACTGCACCATTTTACTGGCTTCCCTGGCAACGGGTGGCCACAAAAGGAGGTTTCCGGCGGGTTGGCCAGTGATTTCTGACCAACGTGAGCCTCCGACACGTGCCTCCATTAGTCTGTCCACAGAGGCGATCTCCAGCCTTTTACACTTGCGGGGAAGTTGAGTTCTTTGGTACGTTTTAAGTAGAACTGTTAGTGTCTTGCTTAATTATCTCCCTTGCCTTCCCACCATCATCTTCTTTTATTATCGGGTTCCTTTCTTCCATTGGAGGTTTAAATTGCTGTGAGATGTTGTGGTGATGGTGTAAAATTTCTGCTTAACTGTCACTCTGAGATCTGTTTCCTGGCCAGTGCCGTTCATCTTGTGACCAATTAAGGCACAGTCCCTTGAGACATGTAAATCCAATTCTCATTATTTTACCTTTTCTTCCGAACACTCAATTTGCACTAACTTCCATGCAGGCTCTTTTTCTTTCTGGACTTGCTCCTCTTCCCAGTTTGATGGCATTTTTAAATGCAAGGCGATTTATATGACCCTTCCGGTGTCCTTGGTGAACCGAGCAAGATTGGACGAAACGCTACCTCTCTGCCCTGTCTCCACCCATCCTGTCCGTCCCCCCTCGCGCCCTGCCTGCCATTCATACATAATTCCTAGGCTCTGAGCGGCAGTTGGATTTCTTTTCCAAGGGGCTCTTCATACGAATAATCTTACTTTGCCCTTTCACAGCACCCCTGAGAGGCAGGGAGAGGTGGGCATTACCACCCCCATTTGGCAGATGAGGAAACTGAGGCCCAGAGAGGCTGATGGGATTATGTGGTCATCCAGTTGATCCCCGCGCCTGCAGACCAGCTAAACTTAAATCATCCCAGCAGAGGAGCCTCCCAGGGAGAGAGGGTATCCAGGGCAGAGCCATTAGAGGTATCTGACTTAGTGGAAAGAGCACGGGCTTGGGAGTCAGAGATCGTGGGTTCTAATCCTGGTTCCGCCACTTGTCAGCTCTGTGACTTTGGACAAATCACTTCACTTCTCCGTGGCTCAGTTATCTCATCTGTAAAATGGGGATTAAGACTGTGAATCCCACCTGGGACAACCTGGTAAACTTGTATATCTCCCAGTGCTTAGAATAGTACTTGGCACATAGTAAGCACTTCACAAATGCAATTATTATTATTATCATTATCATTAGAGTCCAAAGAGAATTATGAAGAAAACCATAAATGCCCTAAAAGAAAAAGGTTGTTTCTTGAATTGAGATTTAAAAGCCTCTTCAGCCCGATCCTCCCCAGAATCAGAGGGGAGGGGAGCGGGGGTGAGGTGGATTAACCGGTGATTGAACAGGCACCCGAAAGGTAGCACGGCCTAATGGAAAGAGCATGGGACTGGGGCCGTGGAGATCCTGGGTTCAAATCCCTATTCTGCCACGTACCCTCCCTTGACCTCAGTTTTCTCATCTGTAATATGAGGATAAGATTGATCGTGAGACCTAGGTAGGACAGGGACCCTATCCGGTCTCATCCTTGTACCTAACCCAGCGCTTAGCACATAGCTTTATAAATGCCATTTGTATTCTCGGGCCATAGGAAAGTATGCAGTGCCACCTGGAGTCCTATCCACAGTCCTTCAAGCCCAGGATTCAGGATCCAGCAGCAGCCCCCAAAATGCCTGGAAGTGCCAGGTGCCGGTTTCCCCCTCAGACCCCACTCTCATGCTGGGCGGTGGGCATTTGTGGGCCCCTCCCTGTCCCCTTGGCAGGTCTAACTTTCTTCTAAGGCATCTTGACTGACTGGTGTCCTTAGCTTTGCCTGGATTAGGCTGTCAAGCCAGGGAGCTAGAGGGGCTTAGCACGGGGCAGGGGGATACGCTGTGACTCTCCTGTAGGGAGCCCTCGGAATTGGACTTTTCCGTCTGCTCTTCCCCGGCAGCTGCGCTCTGTGTCCAGGTCCAACCCCCCGGCACCTGGGACAGTAGCTCAGGCCAACCGTTACTGCACAATGCCACAGTCACCAATTCTTCACCTGGATCTTAGGGGCAACACGCGGGCTCCTGGGGAGAGCCTGGGAGGGACGGGCAGTCTGGCATCAAAGAGCTAGTGGGTCAGAAAAGCCGTGGATGTTTGCGTGCTCTTGAGTCCCGCTCAGAGCCGCCCTGCCCGGAAGCTTCGAGGCTTGTCCGAGACTGTGATGGCAGTGGCCCGGGCCGGACCCCAATCCCGGACCGCCTCGCCGGCAACAGCTGAGGCGGGCGCAAGCGGCACCCTCCCGATTCAGAGGGAATGCGGGATCAGTAAACAGTCTATCTTCCCTGAAGGTCACGGCCATAACAATAGCCACAGGAACATTCATTTCAGATACATTCCTTGAAGAATACTAGTGGGTCGAAAGCATTCAGGAATAGGTATCTTAAATGGATAGCATTTATTTAATCTGGCTTTTCAATACTTAGAATCCTTTATTGCCAAATTAAAATGTAAGCTGCGTTGGGGTGATGACATGACCGTATTAAGGATATGTTTGTTGTCTATTTCTTCCCAAAGGCTCAGACTAAGGTTTTTAGAAGGTTGTTTGGAGAGTGTTCATGTTCATTAAGGTTAACATTACCCTCGAAAATTGGCCAAATCACATTAATTTTCCCAGCTGCCCTTTCGCCCGGCCACACGAGGGGTGCGGCGAAGAAAGGAAATAAATCGGTACCTGCCACTAACCTGTGTTTATGTAGCATCTTCTGAAAGATCCAAGGCAGAAATTCAGAACATGTCCAGTTTTTTAATGTGATTGTGAACATCTAAAGCGAAGGGACCGTTTCCATCTCCATTCTCTTTATGAGCCGAGCACACGGAAATCAATTAATGTTAATTCTCAGAATTTCATTACCCGCCGGATGACTGGAATAAGAGGTTAGGGAAGGAAAGGGCAGGTGAGCAGAAGGAACTGGGCTGGTGTTCCCGGCCGGTCCTGCCGATCCCACGCCCCCGTGGTCTGGTCCCTGGGGTCATCTAGAAAAATGTGAGTTGCTGAATCCCATGGGGGAAAGGGATTCAAAATTCTCCGGGTGCGATGAGTAATTAGCTGACCCTTTAATGTTTAGAAATTGAGCACCAACCGTTAGCCGGTTCCTGAATGTCCGGCGATGATAGACTACCTAGGTACTTGGTGCAGGACAGGAAGCGAGGAATCTGGGAAGACAGGCAGCCGGAGACGGCGGCCTGGCTTCGTCCATAAATGCTTCCCTTTCTCCCAGTTTACGTCCCGGTTTCATCAGCAGAGCCCGCATTTCCGAGGACTGAAAGCAGGTGGCCGTTCGGGTCCGGCATTTGGAATTCTAATTTTCAGCTTTCTTCCCCTTCCTGCGCATTTCATAGACTGGGCTATGCGATTGCCCCGTGTCCAGTGAAGTGAGCGTCGTTCCCTTAATGATGTGCAGGGAATCTCTCCCAACCTCGAGGTAAACGTGATACAATCGGACATTTCGATAGTCTCAGACTCCTAGGTAGTTGGAGTTCATGGCAGTGTTTTAGAGCCGCTCTAGAAAAATTCCACCGTTGGACCATCTTCCTGCAACTGCAAAAATGGTGCTCAAAGCCATTGATAAAGTGCCTTCTCTGAAAAAAAAGTCACACATCTTTTCTAGCTTCCAAAGGGGGGTGGTTTAAAAAAATTGCTGGCACACTCTCAAGTACCCAGGAGGAATGTGGTTGTTCGGGTCAGCTCCATGGAGCAGGTGTGTAGATAGAAAAAAGAGATGGTAGCGTTGAGCTAGGAGGCTGGGGCTGCTGAGGAGCCCTATTTAATAATAATAATGTTGGTATTTAAGCACTTACTATGTGCCGAGCACTGTTCTAAGCGCTGGGATAGACACAGGGGAATCAGGTTGTCCCACGTGGGGCTCACAGTCTTAATCCCCATTTTACAGATGAGGTAACTGAGGCACCGAGAAGTGAAGTGACTTGCCCAAAGTCACACAGCTGACAAGTGGCCGAGCTGGGATTCGAACCCATGACCTCTGACTCCAAAGCCCGTGCTCTTTCCACTGAGCCACGCCGCTTCTCTATTTCCCAAGGGATGTCGGAATTGCTCACTATGGCTATTCTTTCGCCCTCGCCGGGGGACCAGTTAGCCCCCTCGGGTAATAATAATCATAATAACAGTGGTATTTGTTAAGCGCTTACTATGTGCCAGGCACTGCTCTAAGCACTGGGGTAGATAAAAGGTGGCCCTTCCTGGGGAGCCACGGAGTTATTCCTACAGTCAATCTGGAAACCCACCCCCCAACCCCAAGGACCCTGTCCTTGGCTGTGGACCACGCACCACTCTCAGTAAAGAAATAGACCAAGTCAGCGCATCTGAACCACCTAAATTATTCTCGGTTTAGCATCAGTTCCTCTTGAAGAGATGCTGTTATCAACCCTGATAGTAGAAAAGATGAAAAGAAAGACCTACTTAAAGATAACTGGCCCGTGACCGAGCCAAGAGGCCCACATTTAAAAACCAGGCCTCCAGTCAGGGGCATCGATGAGCCTCAAAGCTACACCTCTGCTCGGTCGTGGCACTCCGTGCCCCAGTGAGATGTGACGGGCAGGGACGAGCGAGGGCGAGTGGCGCTCCACAAGCCATTTACATGCTACACGTAATCAAACCTGAACCAGTCTTCGCCGGGTGAGAAGAGGCACAAACTCGAATTCGTACCCGGGGTGACGCTCTGGATTTATTTTTCAGCTTACGGGTCAACTTGGACATGGGCAAAGCGGCCTACGGGTGGATGATTATGAAAGACGAAACGATCCCTGGAACCGTCGTGCGGACCAGCACGATCCCCGAGGAACTGGGACGCCTGGTGTATTTGCTAACCGATAAAACAGGTATGTCCCTTCCCCGAAGGAGGCACGCTCCGGGTCCGCATCCTTCCCCAAAGCTGGTACACCCCGTATCGTTCACCACTGCCTCAGGAGAGGTCGGAAAGACCGTTGGGCTTACTTTGCATCAGGGGGTGTCTGCAGAATAACATCTTTGCCACTTGTTGTCATGGTGACTCGTGTTCAGAACTCTCCGTCCTCTTTGCTTAGACAACCTCTGGGCATCTTGAACATTTTCAGATGCTAAGATGATGTTAAGATCGTTTTAAGATGATGTTTGTTTTAGGTTCCCAGTCGAACATTTAATTTAAGTCATGGCTCTAGGCTTTAGCAACATTCGCTCCGTGGAAACAGCAAGAAGTTCTTATTATTGCCAGTGAGCAGAATAACTCCTTGAAACTGTGCAATGGTTTTCTTTTTTCAGAGTGATCTCATTTTGTCCTCAGCACAGCTGTGTGAGGTGGGGAGAGGCCGGGATTTGTATCCCCGTTTTAGGGATGTGGAGCCTAAGACTCTTAAGAGGTTCCCTCTAGACCATAAGCTTGTCATGGGCAGGGAAAGTTTCTACCAACTCTGTTGAATTGTAAAATAAATAATTCTGATATCTGTCAAACACGTACTGCGTGCCAGGCACTGTACTAAGTGCTGGGATGGATACCCATTGTACTCTCCCTAGCACTTAGTACAGTGCTGTGCACACAGTAAGTGCTCAATAAATACCACTGATTAATTGATCACCCTCATTTTATTTTTCCAGAGGTATTTGTCAAGCACCTACTTTGTGCCAGGCACTGTACTCAGCATTGGGGTGGATACATTCAAATCAGGTTGGACACAATCCCTGTCCCACATGGGGCTCGCAGTCCTAATTCCCATTTTACAGATGAGGTAACTGAGGCCCACAGAAATGAAGTGACTTCCCCAAGGTCACACAGCCAAAACTTCAAGTTTCTTGGGTGCCGATGTCACCTATTTCTTTAACCTTCCTTTCCAGGACCTTGTTACCATTTTGGTTTTAGGACCAAAAATGTTCTGGATCTATCTTCCTCCAACCCGCCCATGGCAGGAATCTTAGTTATTCCAGAACCCGCCCATGGGAGAACCGGAAGGTCTTGGGAGGTGGCCAAATTGGGAGTGAGAGCAGTATGGTTGCTCTCTAATGCCCCATCAGCCTCCCGGCACCAGCCTTGGCATCCAGAGGAACAGAATGATGCAGCTGCTTGGCTCTGGCTGAGTATTTTTTTCTCTGCTGTATTTCAAAACTGAAATATCATTTCTTACTTGATGAGCCCCGACTGGTCAAAGATCATCTTCGTCAGTGGTATTTATTGCACGCTTACTATGTGCCGAGCACTATACTAAGCACTTTGGGAGAATACAACACAACAGAACTGGCAGACACATTCCTTGCCCCCTAGAAAGCTCACTTGATAACAATGTAAATTCCTTATTTCCAATGTGGAGTCAATCGATCAATCAGTCGCTCTGTTGTATTCATGGAGCATTTACTGTGTGCAGAGCACGATACTAAGCGCCTGGAAGAGTACGTTGGTAGAAACGTTCCCTGCCTACAACCAACTAAAAGTATAGAGGGGGATACAGACTGTGAGCTCGTGGGCAGGGATTGTGTCTGTTTATTGCTATAGCATACTCTCCCAAGTCCTTAGTACAGTGCTTTGCACACAGTAAGTGCTCAATAAATCCGATCGAATGAATAAATGAAATATAAATTGTGGATACGTACATAAGTGCTGTGGGGCTGAGGAAGGGTTGAATAAAGAATGCAGATCCAAGCGCAGGGGTGATGCCAAAGGGAGTGGGAGAAGAAGAAATGAGGGTTTAGTTCATAGTGCGTCGACCTCGTCAAGGCATACGAAGGTACTGAAGTTCAGTTACGAAAGGAACTTTTCATGTGGTGCTTTCACATAGTTTATTCTTTAAGTAAGAATGGGGCTGAGCTCTCCAAAATCAATTAACTGATTTATACCCAGCCTCAGCACCCATGTATATCACTAATAATAATAGCAGTAGTAATAATAATGATAGTGGTATTTTTAAGTGCTTGCAATGGGATAGTTACAAGAGGCTCACATCCTAAGTGGGAGGGAGAACAGATATTGAATCCTCATGTTACAGATGAGGGTACTCAGCCTCAGAGAAGTTAAGGAACTTGCCCAAGATCCCACAGCAGACAAGTGGCAGAAGGAGGATTAGAACTCAGGTCCTCTGACTCCCAGGCCTCTATTCTTGCCAAACTAGGTCACACTTATTCATTTATTTATCTTGATCATTCTAGTTGTAAGGAGTCTGATGTTTGTCCTTCCCATTAGAGCGGAAGGGCCTCGTAGGCAGGTGAGGGGCCACTTCTTTCTTCTGTACTTCCCAGCTGCATAGTACAGTGCACTGTCCCAATGGGGCTCACTTCTTCTATGACTCCTACTAAAAATTTCTCATTATTAAGTTGGTTATCTTTTTAATAGCTGAGTCGATACTACTTCCAGAAAAGTGCTCTTTTCAGCATTACCCTTTGAATACTGCAATTACTGACCCCAAAGAGCCTATTATTTTTATTTGGGGGGATTTACAAGTCTTCCCAAAGGCTTACCATTTTAAAAATCAATATGTAAAGTGAGGCATCTGTACCCTATGCCTCCCACACGCACATCCCGCAGCCCCATAGCTGGGTATTTCTCTATCGTTAGTGTTTGTAGCGACGTGGGGAAGGGGACAGATCCCACCCAGGGAACTCTGATCTGTGATTGGAGCATTCGCCCCAGTCCCGTGAAATCATCTGTGAACAGAAGCTCTCGTCGCTCACGGAGGACGTTCCCTCTTCACCCCGTTACCCTCTTCACTGAAAGAAACATCATCCGGTTTTCTCATCTCAGGCACAGGCCCGCGCTGAACCTCGGAGATCAAGTTTTTTCCAGTTCTCGTTGCGGGCAGGGAACGTGCCTACCAACTCTGATGCACTGGACTCTCCCAGCGCTCTGAGCAGAGTAAGCACTCAGTAAATACTAAGGATTGATTGATTTCACAAGGGTCTTTTGTATCAGTTGCCTCACGTTGCCCCCCAGAAGGAGAGACGGATGAGGAGGAAGAGGGAGGCAAAGCTGCAGACCTTCACCCTGAAAGTCACACACCCTCATACTCGCTCGTGGCGGCCCAGGCTTTGCTGTAAGACAAGTCAGGGGCGTGGGGGAACGACTGAGAGAACACCGGCCTGGGAACCGGAAGACCTGAGTTCTAATCCCAGATTCTTAACAGGAATTGTCTTAGCCAACTCATCTCTTGACATTATTCTTCATGACAATTACGTTGTAGCTCACTTCAATTGCGTGCTGTTTAAGGGCAGTCTTTGCTATTGTAGGGGGTTTTGTCCATTGACTTCCTTTACTCTCAGGTTATACCTTCCATTTAACATGAGAAAAAGTTCACTTTGCCTTACCTGGCCTGCTGTGTGATCCGCACAGGTCCCTTAACCTCTTGGCGCCTCAGTTTCCTCTCCGTAACACGAAGATAAGAAACGTGTTCTCCCTCTCTCTTGGGCTATGAGCCCCGGGTGGGACAGGAACGGTGTCCAATCTGATGATCTTGTATCTACCCTGGCACTTAGCACAGTTAAGCCATCCCATAATTATTATTCATTTTACTATTACAACATCCCTATGAAATTGGGAGAGACGGGGATGAGTCGCCTCATTTTTCTAAGGGGAAACCGAGGGCCAGAGAGGTTAAGTGGCTTGCCCGAGGTCGCAACAGTCTGGTGGCAGAGATCCCGGGTCTCCCGACTCCCCCGCTCAGCCCCGCTTCATCCAAACCTCATAAAGGTCCTTATAAATGTAAGAATGATAGTGAGGTCCCTCCGCCGGTAGCGGCCGAGGCCGGAAGGTGAGGCGGCCCTGAGAACTGGCCCTCAACAGAGTGGGGCCACCAGCCAAAAAGAGCCGGCAGGCTGTGCTCTTTTTCGGCTCTAACCTCCGCTCCCCGCGCTTGGTTCCCGGGACCTCGGGTTGTCAACAAGGGGCACTGCAGCCCGCCGAGGAGCTTCTCAGGTGAGACCCACTGACCTTAAACCCCACCTCTGTGGACTTCCACAGCCTCCCTAGAGAGCCCCTCCAGATCAGCAGGGAGAGCGCTGAGTCTCTTCGCCAACACTATCGCAAGCAAGTCCCGTCCGGCTATAGCTGCTAAAAGCGCTCAGCCCTTCGCAGCCGGGTCGGCTTCCGGCTCGGTGACCTGGGCGACCTCCCCACTCCTTTGGGCACTCCTCGGCACTTGGTAAAGGTCAGAGGGAACCAGGGATCCTCAGTTTCCCGCTCCTGGAGGTGGGCGGTTGGGAATGAACGTTTCTGGGCATCGTGCAGTCCGAAGGAGTTTTGCTGCCGTCCGCGCCAGGAGCTTTCCCGAGCTTTTGTGTCCGAAGAGATTAGCACGGTTGTATCATCATCATCGGAGGAATTTTTTTGAGAACCCGCCGAGTGGCACTGTACTAAGCGATTGAGGTAGTACAGCGGAGATGAGACACATGATCACTCCCCTGCCGGAATCGTCCGATCTTAAGGGGATGGATAGATGGAAATAACTGACAATTAGTGGTGGAAATAATTAAGTAGCAATCAGATCGTCGTCACAGTTGAACAGTGTCAGATTTACTGGGAATATTGTGGCGACCGCTGTCCACCCACCAAGAAAGAGCAACGGCGCAAGGAGGGGCGAAAAGTGACAATCACCGCCCCTCGCTTTGCGCGGGAATGGGCAGCGACACTGACCGGGGGCCTGGGGGCCCCGGAGGCCGACCTCACACCCCACCCGCTCCCGGGAGGCCACCGCTCCCGCGGAACCTTTGGCAGCAGAACGGAACGGGCGCGTCTACTTTATTTGCCCGGCCAACTCGCCCCGTGTCAGTAAATAACACAACAGAACGGCGGGGAGCAATTTATAATTTCCCTTTGGGCAGCTGAGATAAACAATGAAGCATTGCCCCCCGTGTCTCCTGCCCCCTTGAGGTGTGGTTGGCTGTCAGCGATCCCTCGGCTCTTAAAGGTCACCCAGATGATTAATCTCTCGCACGAGGGTCGAGGGGCAGGCGATTGCGTTGGAGAGAAAGCGAGGCACTGCGGATTCTCCCTCCTGGGTGTGGAGAGAGGATCCGGCCCCCAGCTCGCCAAACCCTTCCTTCTCCCGTGGCCTGCGCGGGAGTGAAGATGATTAAGAATTAGCAGCAGAGGCCAAGGAGCCCTCCGTTCCTAACATAATTGCCAGGTAGCCCTTTGTATGACTGAAAATTGGGTTTGCGCTTCATCGATAAGCCTTTTGACAAGAGGCGTCCATCACAGCGGCCCTCTCGTTGGCCACAGCAGACTAGAAAATGCAGTATCCCAATAATTGCATTATAGTTTCCTTATTGTGGGACAAGAAAGCAATGTGGTATAATTAGGTTTGATTGGAGTGCATGTTTCCGGTAAGATCTGAAATTAATGATGTTGCTATAGTGACACATCTGTGGCCACCAGTGCATGAAACATAAAGTAATTCATTCGGCAAGAGAAGACATCTGTTAACGGCAAGGATGCAGAGCATATTGACACTGACCAGAAATACTAGACGTTATGTGATAAATGAACAAATGATGCTGAAACAGGAGGACAGATAATTTGTACTTAATCTGCTGGGAGAACTTTAATCTTCTCACTGGTTGCATTTGACAATGCCATTGTTTAAAGAACAATGCTGCAGAGAGCTCATAAATTTTAAAACTTAACTCAGGGTGCAGCCTATTAAAGCAATACATTAATTCCTTTGTGAGGGAGTTTTTATCTTCATGTAGAACAAAGCCATTACTAAAAACACCCACTAAAACAACAGGTTTTTTAGGACTCACATTTTAATTATAGCATCCATTACCCAAAATGCCATGTTGTTTGGACTCGAGTCCCATAGAAGTTTGACAGAAAGGAGTCATCTGCTTCGGGGAGAGCCGCTGTTCCTCGGGTTTTGCGAGGGCAGCTGAGGATGATGTTTTCTACTCTTCAGTGTGCAGGGAGCTTCTAATCACACTCAGGCGATGTTGAATCTTTTTTTTAAAAAAAAACAACCTCCCCCCTCCCTCCCCACCATGTTCTTGGCATTCGGGGCGTGGGACTGCCAAGGCTCCGCCTGCTCATAGCAACGGCAAGAGGACTCATTTCACCGTAAGCACCGACAGCGCGTTGGCCCCGATCGTTCGAGTGCGGCCGTGCGCCTGCCTCCCGGTGCTGTAATTAACACTTTCTTAGGGGGTGTTGGCCCCGTCGAGCTACTCCAGGCAGAGAAAAGGGCTAGAGATGCCGCCGGTTTTCTGGGAAAGGTCCCACCCGAAGCCAAAATGTGCCTGAGAATTTGCTGTGGTAGCCCACGGTTGGCAGCATTCATCCGGCACCGGCAGGGCATCCAGCACGGCCTCCAGCCCTTTGGTCCCGCTCCCACCCTTTGCTGGATCTCCTAGCCGGGGGCGTTGACTTGGGGGAAGTGGGAGAGCTGAGCTGTCCCAGCCAGCCCCGGGAGGGACGTGGGGCTATGAACTTAGATGTGATTTCTGGTCCCCGGGGGCTCCCGTTCCATAGCAGGCTGGACTCGGAAAGGGCATCGGTGAAGATGAGTCTAAAAGGCGGAGGACCGGATGCCAGGGATGATTGGGCGGCAGTTTGGGTAGTAGCAGAAGGGTTGAACGGCACTTTCTCCAACAGCCCCCGGGGCCTCACCCCTTCTGGGTCCCAGTCCCGTGGGAGGAATGACCGACCCCCCTCAACCTTCCCAACCCCCAGATGGTTGGAAAGTGACATCCACCTTCCCTGTGCTCCCACAGTGGAGAGGTGACAGGTAGAGAGGCTCCTCCACCCCGGAAGTGGTGGACAGAGAGAAAGGGAGTGGATAGCCCTGGTTGTCAGTGGACCCTCTTAGGTCCCAAGGCCCGAAGATGGAATTGCAATTTAGAAATCAGCTGCAGCAGCTTGACTGTAAGCTCTCCAATGGCAGGAATTGCGTCTACCTCTCTGTCTTGCTCTCTCCCAATCCTCATAGTACAGTGTGAAGCACTGCGGCCTAGCAGATAGAGCACGGGCCCGGGAGGAGTCAGAAGGACCTGGGTTCTGAATCTTGGCTTCGGTACTGTCTGCTGTGTGACCTGGAGCAAGTCAGTGCACTTCTCTGTGCCTCAATTGACCTCATGTGTAAAATGAGTATTAAAACTGTGAGTTCCTTGTGGGACAGGGACTGTGTCAACCTGATTAACTTGTATCTGCCCCCAGCACTTAGTACAGTGCCTGGCGCATGATAAGTGCTTGACAAATACCATAACATTTTTTCTGAAGTGCTCTCTAAACGGTAGGTTGAAAGCTCTCGAGGGAAAGGATCATGCTGTTCGTACTCTCCTAAGCACTTAGTACTGTTCTCTGCATTCGGTAGATATTGTTGATTGATTGATCGATTGTGTGAAGGTCCTCAAAGTGGAGGGAACACGTTAGGCTTTCGAAAGCGGGACTGAAGGACCGGTAGTCACCCATTCCTTCCTTCACGTCTCCGTCGGGGGCAGGTTTCAGTTTTCTCACCGGGGAGAACATCTGCGTTTTTTCTTCATGTTCCTTCAACAAGCCTCACAACAGAGGGCGAACCCCGACATACCAAGCAGAAAACTCGTCTTCAAGGGCAGTCCCCGGCCAGAGGACAGACACCTCCCCGGAGCCCCCAGTGAGGCTGGTGATGCTTATCTTTTGCAAGTACTTGCTTGCTATTTTATTGTGACCCGTGAGAATTTTGGTATTTGGCCAAATAACAACCTAGTAATATTTGATCAGAAAGCCCTGCATCTGCCTCTCCGAAAAAATTCTCCAGTGTTCTGATGTGAACCACATCTGCTGCCACCCAGGGAATGATGCCTGCAGGACTTTTTCTTTAGAAATTAATTTCCTCTTTGCCTGCTTTGCTCTGTGTTTAATGAGACAAGTGTAGTAAAAAAAAACTTCGCTTCATTAAAGAGCCTGCTCAGTTTTTCTCCAGGAGTGCCAGACAAACTTTTTTGTCCAAAGAAATTTCCCGAATGGGAAATCGGGAACCCAGACCCTGAGTCGAACCCGCACTCCGAGGACCCGTTGTGCTGGGGCGGCCCTTCCATCTGGACCGCTCCCGAGCTTAGTCCCCTCCGATTGCGAGCTAGCCAAATTGGGCTAACGTTGGTCCGCTTCCGTTTCTAAAAGTGGCGAGCGTGATGGAAACAGTCATCCGGAGAAAATTTAGAAAATCTGATGAGACTGGGTTTGACATTACCGGCTTCATCGCCAAGAATTCCCGGCAAACCTTCGGAGATCTCAGTGCCGGCTCTTCTGCCTCAGGTGGTCCCTGCCTTAGATAGCTCTGTGATTGGACCTGCCAGGGAAAGCCCCCTGGAGTAACTATCCTCGGTAGCTGGCAATGGTTTGATACGGGGAAGTCAACGGAAGTCCAAACCTAAGGGCAGAATGGGCTCGCCAGCCGGCAGAATCACGTGATGAGAAGTTCAGCTTCTGCACCGCAGTGAAACCTTGAAGTGTTGCTTGACATGCAGGGTTTAGTACAGTGTGTTGAACTGAATTAGGCCTGCGATAAGTACTATCAAGAATAATACAGCCTCTACTATGATTTGAAGGCTACGTTAGCGATCTTGAGGGCACGATCGTTACGTCTGGGGTAGTTTATTCCTCAGCTGCTCTGCTTTGAGAATTCTGAAAACAAATCTTGAATTCATAAGGGGTGTTTCCCTCTCTCTGACAAAATGTAGTCCCACTTCATTAATTGTGGGCACCTAGTTGTTGTAGTCATATGACAACTCAGAGGACTAGCATGACCTAGTGGAAAGAGCATGGGCCTGGGAGTCAGAGGACCTGGGTTCTAAACCTGATTCTGCCACTTGCCAATTTCGTGACCTTGGACAAGTTACTTAACTCCTCTGGTGCCTCAGTTTCCTCACCTGTAAAATGGGGATTCAATACCTGTCCTCCCTCCTACTTAGACTCTGAGCCTGACGTGGGACAAGAATTGTACCTACCTGATTATCCTGTATCTACCCCAGCACTTAGAATAGAGCTTGAAACTCAGTAAACACTTGGAAATATAATAATAACAACAGTAACAATAATACTTATTGAGAACCCACTGGGTAAAATGCATTGTGCAGAGTGGTAGGGAAAAAACAGCAGAAGGGACACGTTCCCAACCTACGAGGGTATTACATTTTAATGTCATCGTTTTTATTTATAGAGGTGGGCTGATTGTGATTTACTGTATCAGAAAGGGCCAAAGAATCCCTTTGCAGGCACTTCTGTATGGAGATTCCCTAAAGCAAAAATCCAGCGAGTCATTCTTGTCACAGAGGACCAAGATGTTTCTGAAATGGGCTGTCAAATGCCGCTGGTGAAGTTGGGGAAAGGGGTCTTTCAGATGCCTAGATCCACCTTCTCCACCACCGAGCAGCCCCGGAACTGAAGGCAGATGCCCCCGTGGCCCCAGCCACAAAGAGTCCCCTAGGATAGCTCTCCGGTGTCTCCCCCACTCCCGGCTTGCCCATCTGAGGCAAGCTCCTTACGGGGAGGCAGACCGGCCCCTCTTGGACCGGCCCTCGGAAGCAACGGCGGGGTGATGAGGTTCAAAGTTTTGGAGCAGACGTTGCCCGAGCTGCCTCCCGTGCCTCAGATGAGGCTTGATCGGTGGCCGAATAAGAGGTGTCACTAAGAGTCACTCGGTCTAATGACCCCTGCACGTATTTGCCTGACCCGGCCGGGGTACGCAACCAAGCGAGCAGATGCGATGACCTCGGATGTTAAAACGTGTACTGGTGAAGAACAGTTCTCTTACACGGAGAATCATGTTCCAGCTTAATTCTTTTGTCCTTGCCCCGTTGATTGCTGCTAATCATATTAGTCTGCTTTGGATAATTGGATTCAGGCTTCTCCCTAGTTATTATGGCAGGGGATGTTCAGCCCGGGTGTCTCAAAAATCTCTCGTCCTTTCCTTGTTTAGGGTAGACGTCGTTTTACCAATTATTGGAAATGTCCCGGCCATGGTTTAAAAACCTCAGTGCTGTGATTCTGTCACTAGGTGGCTTTGAGAAATCTGCGGCACGTCCCAGTCACCTACCAAAACATGACAGGATCCTTTAAGTTGTACAGATCAGTGAACGTGGCAAAAAATCAGAATGGGCACCTCACATCTGCTTGTTTGGTTGTGTGTGTGTGTGTGTGTGTGTGTGTGTGGTGTGTGTGTGTGGCCTGTATATATCCTCAGTTTTTGTGGGTTCTTCGGGGATCCGAGAAGTCGTCTTGTCCAACTGGTGGAAGAAGTGCAGTTGATTAAGAAGTGCAGTTGAGAAGCAGCGTGGCTTAGTGGCTAGAGCTCGGGCTTGGGAGACAATCCCGGCTCTGCCACGTCAGCTGTGTGACTTTGGGCAAGTCACTTTATTTCTCTGTGCCTCAGTTGCCTCATCTGTAGAATGGGAATGAAGACTGTGAGCCCCACGTGGGACAACCTGATTTCCTTGTAACAACCCCAGCACTTGGAACATTGCTTGGCACATAGCGATTAACAAATGCCATTATTATTATTATTACTAAGAATGCCAGCTCAGAATTTCCAATTCTGTTGCAATGAGTAGAATTCCAGCAGTCCAAAATGGTTGAATCTTCCATCTGAAACCACTAGGTTTGTAGAATTTCCTCCTGGGGGTGAGAAACGGAGGGATGCCTAACTTTATAAATAGGAGGCAGATTTGCGTCTCTAGCAGAATGACTGTACCTCACATGAGCAAGCGTGCTCTATCAGATGCATAAACTGGACGTTAACGGTCTATACAATTTCTAGTTTCTGAGCACTAATTACAGAGTATCAAATGCCTTTGACATGGTTTTTGACTTGCTGGGTTTTACTGACATTCAGGGACTTAAAACACGATCCCCCAACTTTCAGACTTACTCTCCCAAGGACCTAGTCCAGTGCCCTGCACACAGCAAGCAACTGATAAATGCCATTGGTTGATTGATTGACGAGGTTACAGAAATGTTTTAGTTTTGTTGCTGCCAAGGGAGAACCAGAGGATGCAAAGCACTGTAGTAAGTGTTGGGGAAATGCAGTTGAAAGTGTTTATAAATATTTTATAAAGGTGGGGAGAGTGGGGGTGGTCCGTCGGATGTAAGCTCATCTTCTAGACTGTAAGCTCGCAGTGGGCAGGGAATGTCACTGTTTATTGTTGTATTATACTTTCCCAAGTGCTGAGAACAGTGCTCTGCACACAGTAAGCACTCAATAAATACAATTGAATGAATGAAGATGAACGGGGAGGGAGTTCTAGGCAAGA
The DNA here is from genome assembly GCF_004115215.2 of Ornithorhynchus anatinus. NCBI lineage: Eukaryota > Metazoa > Chordata > Mammalia > Monotremata > Ornithorhynchidae > Ornithorhynchus > Ornithorhynchus anatinus. The sequence goes on along the minus strand of NC_041750.1, from coordinate 28,186,283 downwards.
GGGGAACATCCGGCAGTGGCCATTAAGTCCATCGGGATGATGGGTTTCAAGCGGTCAGGTCCCGGCCCCTTGGCATGTGCCTGTCCACCTCCCTGGGCCAGGGACCAGCGGAGACCACTAACCTGATGCTCTCGGTGGAGCTAATGATCTCACCGTGTCCGTGTTTTGTATTCCAGGGACCCTTACCCAGAATGAGATGGTATTTAAGCGCCTCCATTTAGGAACTGTGTCCTATGGGACCGACACAATGGACGAAATTCAGAACCACATCACAAATTCTTACTCACAGGTAATACCGCCTTGATTTCCCCCTGTTTTTCTCTAAAACACAGAGGACCAGTGGTTGTTTTCCTCCCCAAGTAGGAGCCTCTTAAGAAACTCCCCCAGATGGATATTTCAATGAGTGTGTCGCCAAGGGAGGGGTGAAATACCACATTTCCTTTGCTCAGTGTGGGCAACCTTTTTAAACCTAGGTTGGGTGATTGTGCTTGAGAGATTCAAATGACTTGTGTTTAATGAAGCTACGCGTGGGCTCTGGCATAACGGTGAAAGATCGGGGATAGGGGTGAAGTGGAGGGATTGTCTGCCCGCCTGCCTACCTGCTGCTTGTGCTGTTTTACCGCTTTCGTTGAGACCAAGATGTGTTGGAACGCACTGATGCCAACGGGTAGAACCCGGAGCTGCGGTCTAGGCAGGGGGGTTTAAGGCATGGCTCCCCTGCACATTTTCTGCAATTATTTTAAACTCATCCTCTTGAGAACACCCTAGTTGCTCAGCCCGTCCTGACTAGAATGACCTGGGGCTTGTCGGTGTTGGGTCTCTTTTCCCCAGCTTTTCGGGAAAGACTGGGCCATGCCCATTCCCCTGCTGGTCTGGGGTGATGCTCTGCCCCTGCCTGACCAGGGAGGTGGGGCTGAACCTACATGGGCAGCTCCGGCTCTGTCCCCCACCAACACTCTCCCCAGGAACTTAGCTGTTGGGGCATGCAGGGCGCTGCCCAATGTGCATGTCCAGAAGGCCAGCCAGAAAATGGAGGCGATCTATTTGAAAACACAAGAAGCCCCACGTCGAGTGAGACCAGTGGTTCATGTAACCAGCCTTGTATCTCCCCCATTAGTGACGGGAACCTGGAAAGAACAAGGTGATGGTGGCCCTCCTTGCCATCTGTTCTAGTGGTTAGGGATGGACTGAAGAATAGGAGCAGTTAGTGTAAAACATCCCCTTGTGATCAGGACGATTTGTTCCTTTTCCTCTGACCTGCCCTGTACAACAATCAAATTATGTATGAAAGTCTCCCTACCCACTTCCTAGGGAAAGAGTTAGCTAAAGGATTCATTGAGCCTCTGGGCTGTTTTCTTTTCCTAGTGGCGTGCCCTTTCTACCCACAGTTGTCACGTGGCTCTGATGTTTTCCTAGCCTCTCCGAACTCCTTTTTGGCCTACTGGATTTCCTGATTGTCCTGATCGGTCTCTCTCTAGATTTTCTTGATCTCTTCATTTGAGTGAGTTTTGTAAATCCAAAAGGGTGTCCTTTTCCCCTCTGGTGACCTCGCTTACTTTGCCTTTAAGCCAAGCAAGGTGTCTGTTTGATAGCCCAGGCATTTTTGTTCTAAGGCACACATTGCACCTGGGTCTCTAATATGGTGTTTCTAAAAAAGCCTGCAGACTTCTTGAAGATTATTTTGGGCTCTTTTTTTTTTTTTTTAAACTCTGCTCTTTCAAGCTTTATCCTACCTAAGTTTTGCATTTTATCCTACACTGCCCCTCCCTTTCTCACCAATGAAATATATTTCTTTTTTCTGCTCTTTCACACTAATTTCAGCACATTTTTTAGAGTCATCTCTCACTTGGTGGCAGTGAAGCAAACCTTACTTGGGCTTAATCACTTCCCCGCCTCTGCTCCTTCTTCTAAAATATTTTGAGTGAGGGGTGACCTCCAAGCCCCAGGGGGAAAGGTGGCTCGTGCAGACCCCCACAAAAGGAGCCACTATACCAACGGTCTGATTCCCTCTAAATGGCTGGTATACACTTTTAAAGGGGATAGTCCATCATTTCTTGCATTTTAGAAGTTGCCTAGGATTGCCTCAGGCAGGTAGACTCAGAAGAAGAGTTCAAAATGTGTTCTTCTCTGGGCAGATGACATCAGGGTCCCATAACTGTGGTTTTTGAGGCAACAGTTTCCCTAAAACTGGGTGCCCCCTAAATGGGCAACAGATGGTTGCTTGTCTCAGAGAGTAGCGTTGATTTTCCTGTTTCCAATGAGAACGTGTCCCCTCACCTTTGTTAATTTACTGCTCCATCCCTGATAAGCAAGCAAACAAGAGCAGGGGGCTTCTGACTGTTTCCAATAATCGTCTCTTTCTGAAATTCTTCCCCTCTTCCCTTTTGTCCTGTTTTCCTGAGTAATTTTGAGGAATCGTCTTCAGCGGGTGCAGGTTGAGATTCAGAAGTCATTCCCCCCCCATCCAGGAGGAGTTTTATTTCGTCCATTTGCCATTTGGCGAGCTGGTTAGACAGCACTTCTTACGTGACATTGATTGTGTCCCTGCTTGGGCTCTGTTTTATTATTAAGATGACAATAGCCTAGTAGGTCCACTGTAATGCAACACACAAATCTATTATAACCTGATTATATTCCCCCACTGGAAGCATTTTGTGATAGAGGGCATAATCTTTAATGGAATTTGTGTGAAATTAAATTATACAAGCATCAATAAACATAACATAATTCAGAAGGAGTAAATCGGCTTAATTTATTTGCGGCTGTGATGGCGTCAGCGCCAGCAGAATGCAAATGTGGAGGTTGAAGGCGGTCGCTGAAAAGCAGTGCCAGATGAGCCGAAAAGTGAAACCCTTGATCAGACAGCCCTGTGATTTGATGGGCCGGGAGTGCGAGGTTCAGTGGCCCCGTGCCCCCGGTCAGAACGCCAGGGGCTGCCCGACAGACGGCATCAGCCCGCGCCGGCGGGACCCGAGGAGGTGCCCTCCGCCACCCCTCTTGCGGGGCAGCGGCTTAGTCATCCCAGATAATCTGCTTCGTTGGAGGAGGTCGATTCCGCCGGCGAGAGCCGAGCCTGACCCTCCTCGCCAGTAGGACGGCCCTAAAGCCGCGGTGGTTTGGGGGATTTGGAGGCTTTCCGTGGGGCTTTGGGAGTTGTCTTTCCTCAGGAAGCAGAGGGTGTTTTCTCTGAGTGTGTGTGTGTGTGTGTGTGTGTGCCCGCGCAACTCTCTCTCCAAGCCAGGGCAGTTTTAAGTAAGAAGTGAGGAAGGCGGCAACAGATCAGATGCTCACAGAAGGGAAAGGGAGACTCCTCCTTCAGAGAGGCTGACCAGGGAGAATGGGCTCTTTGGAAATGCTGACGCCAGGCGGCCAGCTGCTGGACCTGAAGAGACAGTGTCTCCTTGCCTCTGAGAAGCAACGTGGCCTATTATTATGGTACTTGTTAAGCACCTACTTTGCGTCAAGCACTCTTCCAAGCACAGTGGTAAATGCAAATCAGTCAGATCAGACACAATCCCTGTCCCTCTTGGGGCTCACAGTCTCAGTAGGAGGGAGCAGAAGCCAGTGGCGGAAAGAGCAGAGGACCGGGAATCGGGAGGACCGGCCCCGCAACTCCGGCTCGACCCCTCGCCGGCTGGGTGACCTTAGGCAAGTCACTTCTCTTCTCCGAGCCTCATTTCCTCATCTGTAAAATGGGGATGAGATGCCTGTTTCCCTTCCTCTTTGGACCGTGAGTCCCATGGGGAACGAGGACATGTCTGATTAGATTAAATTGTATCTAACTCAGTACTTAGCTCAGTGCTTGGCACAGAGTAAGCGCTTAACAAATACCACAATTAGTACTGTTATTATTATACGAATGTTGAACACCCAATGGGGAGGGAGTTAAGGCTCCCACTCAGCTCCCACACGTCGTCCCGGCTTGCCACATTACTGACCGTGAGGGAGACCAGGCCACGCGCGCTGAGGGGAGGAGAGGGGCGTTCCTGCAGGCTGGCCGGTTGACGCGTTGGCTGCTCAGAGTTCAGCGTGTGTTCGGTGTCCCGCAGGCGCAGCCCAATGGGAGCAGCACAGGGGCCACCCCTGCCCGCCGGACCCAGACGCCCGCCCCCAAGGTGCGCAGGAGCGTGAGCAGCCGCATCCACGAGGCAGTGAAGGCCATCGCCCTGTGCCACAACGTCACTCCCGTGTATGAGTCCCGTACCACCGCCACCGAAGCCGAGGGGGCCGAGGTGGACCAGGACTTCAGCGACGAAAACCGCACGTACCAGGCCTCCAGCCCCGACGAGGTGCTGTTTTTCTCTTCCTCTGTGGCCTTCTGTCTGTCTCCAATTCAATCTGCCCCCAAACCTTGTAGCTAGTTCCTGGCTATAGTTGGCTGGCAGAGGCTCAGTCAAAGGGATAAATTAAGAGGAACCGCTACGTTCCCTCGATTCTCCCTGCCCAGAGAACGTGTCGCTTTGTTGTTCTGCTTTTCCCAAGCATCTAGTACAGTGCGCCAAGTGGGTGCTCAGTAAATGCTTCCTATACTACATTTTGGCTAGAGCGCCACTGGGGAATTAGGGAAGGTTCTTCCGACAACTTGCAAGTGGCAGATCAGCATCAGGGGGATTGGACAGGAGATGCAGTGTGGCCTAGTGGATAGAGCACAGGTCTGGGAGTCAGAGGAGCTACACCTTTGCTCCAAGCCCTGATTGAGCCACATGGAGGGACAGGAGAGTTGATTCTTACCAGCTTGATTCTTAGCAGTCACAGCCTTTTACTGCTTTTGTCATTTCTGGTCGAATCATTGCGTGAAAATTCAGGACGCTGCGAGCCATTCAATTTTTTTTCTTATCGGGTGGAGAATTGATAATTGGGGCAGCTTTAGAACAAGCTAAAAATAGCCAAACATCAAGTGGCCGTTGAGAAGAAATCTCCCCGTGATGATTTTTTAAAGCTGAAAATGAAAAGCCTAGGAAGCCCTTATCATAATTTTTTAAAGAGCTCTATTGATGCAATGTTTGCAAATCACTGGAGCCTAAGGAAAATAATGTAAATGGTTCATTATTTAGCTTATTGAACTTTCCCGCAGTTAGGTTGACGGATGAAGCCAATGTTTCCCAATCACCAAAGTACCATTTTAAAAGCATTTTTTATTGAATAAAGTGCTCTGAATAGTGCACCCTGGAGCTTTAGTTAGGGAAATGGTTCAATTGATGTTTTCTGTTTAACCTCAGCATTGACCTATCACAACATATTTGGTTAATAAGCAACATTATCATTTAATAGACTTAACCAGTTCTGTTCATTGTATTTGCGCCGCTCCCCACTGCAAAGCCCACTTTGTTTACGGCTCTGGTGTCATCTTGCTCTTGGGAAAGAGGGTAATTTATTAAGCAGAGAGTGTTCTAGTTTTGGTCTCCCGGTATGATCCCCATTCCAGTCGTGTTTCTCGCAGCCACTCGCAGAACTGACTTCTCGATGAAGTACCAGGGACCTCTCCTTTGCCCCTCGAGAAGGCAGAAAGGCACCTTGGAACACCCAGCGGGGGTGCAGCGTGCATAATGTGTACACGTAGCCCTCTGCGTACGAACGAACAGCTCGGGCAGCAGACGGACCGATCTCTCCTCAGATCTATCCCCCACACCCCGAGGGTTGGCCATGGTGACAAGGCAAGAAGTTGTGTGGCGGAGATGACTCTGGCCCCGGAGCCGATTTCGCATTCCTGACGTGAGGCCGACTTACTCCGTGCTCATTGTTTCTTATGATAAGTGATCAATATTTCATTTTCTCTCAGTGGAAAGTTTCATTTGCCCGGGCCTCGTGCCCTCCACGGCTTCTCAAACCCAGAGCCGGGCCACAGCCTGCGGGATGCCCGTCGGCAGGATCGGGACCACTGCCCGCTCCGTCGTCAGAAGCGTCTGTTCAGTTCGGCGGTGGCAACCCAGCCCTCCCCGGCCAAGCTAACGGGCACCAAAGTCGAGAAAGCAAGGAGGGCGAGCAAGGAAGAGCAGAGGTCGCCAGTCCAAGTTGTGCCTAAACTGGCCACGAAAGGGAGCCCCCGAGGGTTTCTGGCCTCCTTGGTCAGAAGAGATTGATGCGCCGTGACTCTTCACGACTGCTCCATCTCGTAAACTAGCTCTGTCGGCCACCCCCGTTTCCTCCCCCAGCCTCCCCGAGCAGTCTCCCCAAAGAGCTCGGTCTCAAGTCCGGCTGGCATTTAGAGCCCCCATAAGGTGGCCTTCCTCCTGAGGATGGGCAGGAGACGGCCGCGCCGGCCCACGTCGGCGGCGAGCTGTAAAACGGATCGCTTCGCGATAGTCAGGGCGACGTTACCTCCCCGACGGCGTAAGCGATTACGGATGAGGCCCGCCGTATTGTTTAATTCGTTTTATTGTGTGCGCTTATTGAAGCAAGACTAATTGTGGTGTTTTGTCAGTGTATTTGTGAAGAGCAAATTATTCTCACTGGCCTAAAACCATCCCTTTCGTGACCTTCGAGACCAGGCTCCGTCACCTGTCTGGAATATTGATGGGCAGTTTGTCCAGGTGATCAAGGAGCATTTTTGAGTTTGTCTTTAGAGATTGCACACACAAATACATGCATGCACCTGCACACGCACGCGCGCACACACACACACCCTCTTCTCGTCCCTCTGAACCGAATCAGCCGTCCCCCGAGAAATGAATCGAGCGAAAATTTGGGGGATGTGTTTCAGAGAGGGGTCTTTGATACGTAGTCAGTTGCACTGACTCTCTGGAGATCTCTATCCAGGTGGAGGGGGAAAAAATATCAAAATTAATGTTTCCTTTTCTAATTCGGCTACCCCTTGGAAAGGAAGAACGAACGGGTGGCAGCCGGAGTCATTTCTCGACTCTGCGTGGTGTGAGATTGGCAAAGGGGAACTCGTTTCAGAGCAGAGCTGGGCAGGACCATTTGACTTGGCGCTTTGGCCTCGAAGGCAGCCATGACAATTACAAAGGGCTGGGAGTCGCCGGTATTAGACAAAACACCAAATGATCCCCTCCTCCCTGCTGGCCATTGTCTGCACTCCATCCAATGATTCTTGATCTTAATTCTGCTCAATCAAAGACTAGAATTCCACGCTGCAAGAGCGGGTTTGGAAGGGAAAATTTTTCACTTTCAAAGATAATGAAGTTAGATAAAAGCTCTCCTCCTTTCAGTTTCTTTAGGGCTCCTAGTTTGGATTTTTTTATCGATTTTTTTTTTCTTTCCCCCTGGGAATTTATCAGAATGTATTACAACCAAAACAGAATTGGCGGAAAATTGATGGAGGGGAAAAAAAAATGTGATATTCCTAGATAAATGTCAAATTGGAATCAGAAAAAGGACTCAGACACTCCTCTCTCACCACAGCTCCAGACGCGGGCTGGGGAAAGTGGTAGCTATTCCCTGTCCTGATCCTGCCCAGAATGAAAAGAAATTTACCTGGCTCCCCTGCCAGGTAAATTGCCTTTACCTGGATCCCCTGCCAGACTGTAGCCTTCTTGAGGGCAGAGAGAGGCTCTACTTATTCTCTTGTACTCTCCCAAGCAAGCAGTACAGTGCTCCGAACATAGTCCATGCTCGGAAAATTCTACCGATGAAGATGGTATGAAGTGCTTACTAAGGGTCGAGCACTGTGCTAAGCACTGAGGATGATACAGGGAAATCAGATCAGACACCATCTCTGCCCCACAAGGGCCTCACCATCTAGGGAGAGGGAGGAAGAACCGGCATTTTACTGATGAGGAAACTGAGGCACAGAGAGGTTAAGGTTGAGAGGTTGAGAAGCAGCATGGTTCAGTGGAAAGAGCCCGGGCTTGGGAGTCAGGGCTCATGGGTTCAAATTCCGGCTCAGCCGCTTGTCAGCTGTGTGACTTTGGGCAAGTCTCTTCACTTCTCTGTGACTCAGTTACCTCATATGTAAAATGGGGATTAAGACTGTGAGCCCCACATGGGACAACCTGATCACCTTGTATCCTCCCCAGCCCTTAGAACAGTGCTTTGCACATAGTAAGCACTTAACAAATACCATTATTATTATTATTATTATTAAGGGACTTGCTCAGGATCACAGAGCAGGCAAGTGGTAGAACTGGGATTAGAAGTTAGGTCTTCTGGTTCCGGGTCTCAGGCTCTTTCATCTTTCCCGGCTATTGATCGATCAGTTAACAGGAGGGAAAAATCTTCCTTCTTCAGAGAGCAGAGTGATCTGAGTACTTAGTTTGCAGTCTTCCATGCTCAGTTCTAGAAGAGAGTCTGTCTTCAGCGTGGATGGCTATAGCACATGCAAACATACATGGCCAGAAAGGCAAGTGTGCACCTGACCCCCTACATATCACAAATTACCCAGCTCTCTGGGTAAATGAAGAGATGCTATAGTGTCAAGAGGTTTTTCGAGGAGAGCTTTCTGGAGCCTTAGACACGTTCTTTTCCGTCTAAAGTCGAGACTTGGCAGCTTCACCTCTTCCTCCTCTCCCCTCCCGCGTTTCTGGGAGGTTGTGGTTGGCGAGGCAGTTTCCACCGTTGCTGGCACCGTTGCTGTGGCAGGTCTGCATCGTCTCTGCCGCTCTGCTTACAACCTGATAACTGGGTTGGGGGCGAGATTCCAGGTTCAGCTCGGTGTAGCCGTGCCACCTAGCGCAGTGTGAATCTCCGTGCCCTCTGCCCCGGACGCGCTTCCAGTAGCAGAAATCATCTCAATCTTAGGATGCTTTGGTGACAGCCCCAGTTCTCCTGCTTGTCGGCAGTGTGACCTTGGCCAAGTCACTAAATATCTCTGTGCCTCAGTTCCTCTGTAAAATGGGGATGAAGACGGGGACAGGGACTATGTCCAACTTTATTATTCTTCATCTATCACAGTAGTGATAATAATAATAATGAGGGTATTTGTTTAGCGCTTACTATTTTCCCAGCACTGTTCTAAGCACTGGGGGAGATACAGGGTAATCAGAGAGTACAGTGCTTGGCATTTAGTAAGCGCTTACCAAATACCACAGTTATTGTTATTGTTGTTATTATTATGCTTTAATTACAGGATCTTTTTTCTAAGTTTGCAGAAGTGTACATGCTCCAAACTACAGCTCGCAGTAACTGACATTTAATACGCCACCACATTTTCCCAGGCAGCAGCAGGAAACCAAAATATATTACATTCATCTTCTTTCAATTATTTCAGTGTTTGGTTAATTTAGAGCTCGGTAATTCAATTATTATCCATTGGTATTGGCACCGACCGTATGCATGGAAGAATGAGGTAGTTAAAAGCAGTATCTGAGAATCAGATACAAAATGCAAGACAAAGGTCACCAAAGGCCACTAAATTAAGCAGAGATAAAAAATCTTCTGTCCCTTTTTGTAATTGTTTTACATGATGTGGCTAATGCCTCCGCTAATGGAATTGGAAAGATTTTAAGGGGAGGGTGTCCTTTAATTTAGTATTTTGTTTATCCGCGTCATTTACTATAAGAGCGAATACATTTTCTGAATACTGCATAGGATTTTCCAGATGGCAGTGTCTGTATTACTCTCGATGTACTCAAGTCCAGTTCAGCTCTGTCCTTTAGTAATTGTGAGGAAGAACAACAAAAGGCACGCCGCCTGCCCCTGTTCAGCATTCCATGGTTTTGTCAGTAATAATAATAATAATGGTGTTTCTAAAGCGCTTACTATGTGCCAAGCACTGTTCTAAGCATAGTAAAAAAGTAGGAAATGTCCCCAGTGGAATGACACCCTGGTGGAGGGCTGTTTTCAATCAATCATTCATATTTATTGAGCGCCTACCTTATGCAGAGAAGTGTACTGTTTGGAAGAGTGTGATAGAATTAGTAGAGGTGGTCCCTCAAAGAGCTTAATCCGCTGTTCATTCATTCATTCAGTCATATTTATTGAGCACTTACTGTGTGCAGGGCACTGGCCTGAGCACTTGGGAGAATACGATTGAGCCACTAGACGTGATCTCTGCCCTCATGGAGCTTGCAATCTAGCAGGAGAGACAGGTGTTAAAAGAAGTGACAAGGAGGAGGAAGCAGCAGAGTTTAAAGATATGTACCAACCGATTGCTCCCCGAGGAATACCCGAGTACTTAGGGATGCTACCCTAGTGAGTAGGAGATGTGGAAGGCCTGAAGTGGCAGAAAGGAATGGGAAAATGAGAGTCCATCATGGAACATCTGTTGGAAGAAATGAGATTTTATAAGAGCTTTAAAGATAGAGTAGCTGTCTTCCGGATGACCAAATAGCCGCAGACATCAGGAACAGGACGCCTCATGAAAATCTAGGGAAGGTCATGAGAAGAGGCATTGTGAAAAAACAAATGCAAAAGGCCATAAAAGACTTATGTTTACACGCAAACAGTCTGGAAAGTATTCTGGGTCACACGTATGTAAGTGCCATGGGGTCAGAGACGGGGTGGGTGTACCCAAGATCTTAGGTGATGCAGAAGTGATGAAGAGGCAGTAGACGGCCTTTAAGGGTTGACATTATTACTTAGGTCAACCCCTTACGTGGGAGAAAATGACAGAATTTGAGATTTGAGATTTTGAAATGCTAAAGTTGTTCCTTTTGGGGGTTAATCGCCAAGTTATAGTTTGTTTTTTATATTTATAAATGAATGCCAAAATTGCCCCATTGCTTGGCCTGGACTTTAAGTCCCTGAAGAATGCTTTAATAAATACATAGCTCCAATTTTTGAACAGTTATTAAAAGAGTACTGTTTACTCACAAGTAGGAGAGAGAATTCAAAATGTTTCCCCAAAATGAGAACATGTAATTTCATCTTTAAGAATATTCACAAATTGGATATACCAAATTGAGAGGTATTATCATTTTGTCTCAGCTTATCTATAGAATCTGTAAATGAGACATGGTCGCTGCCATAGACCCGGGCTGAGATGTAGGCCGTTCGCTCGGAGTTTTGCCCAGACCCCTGGCAAGATGCTCTGGTTCAGCTGTTGCTCTTAAAAAAACCCGGAGATTCATTGGACTGGAGGGGACATCTGGAGGTCACCTAGGGCATCTCCCTGCCTTCTGGCAGCTTTGGGCCTTGTTGGGCTGTGGAGAGCCCTTCCCCCAGCCCCAAGTAGCCTCAAGGAACAGCCCAAAGGGATTCAGGCTTTGCAGTGACTGGCACCCCAATTCTCAGAGCCCCGGGGTCCCTGTGTCCTTAGAAAACGATTGTTTCGTAATGTAGCTGCACCAAAAGATACCAGAGGAATGCCCCAAACCGTGATCCCCAGCGCCGTCGACTTTCACAAATGACTCCGCTCTTCACCGCGTGTGCTTTCCGGACATGCCGGTGGACGGCGCTTGGCTCTGACGGGCTTGGTCGCCCGGAGGATTGGCGGCTAACAGGGTGACCCGCTTCTCTCCCTAGGTGGCCCTGGTGCAATGGACGGAGAGCGTGGGACTCACTCTGGTGAGCAGGGACCTGACCTCCATGCAGCTGAAGACTCCTGGCGGGCAAATCCTCACCTACTACATCCTGCAGATTTTCCCCTTCACCTCAGAGAGCAAGCGCATGGGGGTCATTGTGCGGGTAAGGCTGGCGCCCGGGCTGGCAGAACGGTGCCCCCCATCCCACCAGCTGGAATCTGGTTCCTGTGGCGTAAAATCTAGCAAGGGGACACCCGGTCCGACCCTGGCCTGAAGGGCACTCTGGTCTCTGCCTTCTCCTGAGCCCTACCGGAACAGCTGGGGGACCCGGGAGCTGCGTGGCCTGGGGGGGTCTGGGAGAAGGACAAGCTTCGGCTCCAGACAAGAAAGAAACGTCGGTATGTCGGTGCCGCCTCAGGCACTGAAATGAGGTTCAAACCAGAAGCTGCATGGGTGTTCCAGCCCGGCTCCTCGAAATCTACAGGCGCCAGCAGAGGGGGGCTAGAGTGTACGGCCTCTCGTAGTTAGGGAAACCTCGGCCAGCCCCGCCTAAGGACGGCGACTCTGCAATTGCTATTTCAGTCCTGTTTTGCTGGGCTGAACTGGAAGCCGGTCGTTGGGAGGGACGTAGCTGGAATAATTCCACTTCGTTTTTATTTCATTTCAGGACGAATCCACAGCAGAAATCACCTTCTATATGAAAGGGGCAGACGTGGCTATGTCCACCATTGTACAGTACAATGACTGGCTAGAAGAGGAGGTAAGAAAATGCCCCCGGGTTCCACCATTTAAGCAGGAAGGGCAGAGGAGTTCAATTTTTTTTTTTCAAAACTGTATCTAATGGCTGAACGCCGTAAATCCCAACAGGAGAACTAGTTACTTTTTCATCATGTTGGGAGAGAGTATCTGTCCCCCGACCCTAGGCTGTAGAGAGGTGGGGCGGGGGGAGGGGGGCCCTCCTGCAGAACTCAGTGAGGCCAAGCACCCATTTCCACAAACCCGCCCACCAGAGAACCAGGGCCTGGGTCTTCTCCAATCCATTTCCCTGCCCCGGGGAGCTTGGGTCTGAAAGGGGAATGAAGGAAGATATTGAGACTTCAGTCCCTGCAAACCCATCTCCCCCCCCCCCCCCCCCCCCCCACCAATCCTCCCGTCGGCCAGAAAAATGGGAACCCTGGTGTCCTTGGCCCTAGTAGACACTGTCACCCACCCCTCCATCCAGGTCTCGCTCTGAAACGATGATCACACCCCCATGTGTCCACTGCAGCATTGGCAATATGAGTCAATATCTGCTCCGGGGCAGTTTGATTTAATCAGGGACATGAATAAATTAAATTCCCTCAAGACCTAGTAAAATGTCATAAAAATTACTTTTGGCGATAATGATGCACAATTAATTGTGAAATAGTTGTTGAATTTATTTAGCATCATGGGGTCAAATCAATACGTGTCTTGCAGCAGACAGTGCCGGAGTCGTCGCCCGTGAGGATGGCTTTATTAGGAATCCTGGGGGGTTCTGAGATCCCGCTTACCGTGGCTTCCCGGGGACACCTCAGTGCCCCGCTGCCTGAGGCATTCACTGCAGGGTTCAGTTTTGGTCAGAAAAGATTTTGCTTTATGGAAAAGATTCTGGACATTTCCCAAGTTTGGAAGGAGTGACTGGAGTGTCTCTCCGTTTCTCTCTTCAGTGCAGGAACCCCGCCTCCTTTGGTTCTTGGGGTGCCCTGTGGGGCCCATGGCCCAATCAGGTAGATGTAGGTGGGATTCTGAGTGATTGTGTGTTTTGGGGTTGGTGTTGACCTTGGAGAGCAGAGCCACAGTGAATCGGAATGGAGAGTGGGACAGGAGGCCGAAGAGGACTCCATCTTGAGTGCCGCAGGCCCTGCCGAAACAAGGGCACCGAGCGAGGAGGCGTCCCTGACGTGCCAGGATGTTTAGCATTTGCCAAGAGTCCAACTCCATGACTGAAGAAGGGCACTGTAGTCTGAGGGCAGAGAGCCCCAGAGCCAGGGCGGCACTCCACCTAGGGAGAAAGCACTCTGAATTAGAACGAACTCTCTTCCTCCGCTCCTCTACCGACCCTGGCCAGCCGGACAACTGGCTGGTAGGGCCCTCCCTAACTTTCAGGACATAATGGATTAATCAAACCGGGCATCCATTGTCCTCCAGCCCACCTCTCCCCGGTGTCACGTCCCTGGGCCATCCAAGACTCCGGGTGGAACCGTCAATCCTAATCACCCGGAAGGTCAGAGAGGCAGAGTTACGGTCCTCTCAGCGCCAATCACTCTGCCCAGGGGCCGCTATGTATCATGTTATACTGCCGCGTTCACAGTTGGCTTTTATGCCGCGGCCTCTCTGGGCTGTATGTCACCGTGACAGCTCACCTGCCCTTTGCACAAGTCGCACTGTGGTCTTCCCACGGCACTGACCCCGAACCCCTTTGTGTGTCTCTTGGTGTGGACTTGGACCCACTCACCCGCCCAGGGGTGTCCCAGCTGGCACCGAGGGTCCTTTCTCAAACTCTGGCTCCCACCTTCTGCCTCCAGACATCTGGAATCTTTTCCGTGAGGCCTGGGGGTGGCATGTGGATGGATGGCCATCCTACCGGCTTCTTGGCCCACTCCCAGATGTTGTTAATAATAATAATGTTGGTATTTGTTAAGAGCTTACTATGTGCTGAGCACTGTTCTAAGCAGTGGGGTAGATACAGGGTCATCGGATTGTCCCACATGAGGCTCACAGTCTTCATTCCCTTTTTACAGATGAGGTAACTGAGACACCGAGAAGTTAAGTGACTTGCCCAAAGTCACAGAGCTGACAGGTGGTGGAGCCGGGATTAGAACCCATGACCTCTGACTCCTAAGCCCGTGCTCTTTCCACTGAGCCACGCTGCTTCTCTGTAAGCTGGGAAGCAATGAGGTATAGTGGATAGAGCATGGGCCCAGGCGTCAGAAGGACCCAGGTTCTAGTCCTAACTCTGTCACTTGTATGCTGTGTGATCCTGAGCAAGTCATTTCACTTCTCTAGGACTCAGTTCCCTCATCTGTAAAATGGGGATTAAGTGTCTGAGCCTCAAGTGGGAAATAAACTGCGTCCAGCCTGATTAGCATGTATTTTCCCCAGTCTTTAATACAGTGCTGACACACAGAAAGCACTTTACAAACAGCATTAAAAAAAAGACTTAGAACGCGGCTCCCAGCAGAGTGGTAGGGATGCTCAAAGCACTGTTTCTGCTGGTGTTGAGACACTTAGGCTTCGTGTTTAGATTTACGCTGTTGTGGATTCTGGGACAGGAGTGCTGGCTTTGACCTTTCAAGCACCATGTTGGAAGACCCGAAAGGACTACTGAGCCCTTTCTCATTTTTCCACTATGATGGAAAAACAATACAAAACAACACTCTTTCTGTTCTCTCCATGGTCTGCTGTGGGCCAGGCTGGTCCCTGCGGCCGCTGCTTCTGCCGTCGCTGTTCCCGCCTCTGCCGGCCCCAGAGCAGCCACACCTGTGGGTCAGGAAGTGCAGGTTCTCCCCCAACAAAGGGCCTATGGAAATGGCAGCCACCCCCAGCCAGGACGGAGGCGGCCTCATCTCCCCCGGTCCAAACACTCATGGCACCCGGGGGGCGGCTCTACGCCTTCCGCTCCTACTCGCACGAAGCATCGGCCCTTCCCTGCTCTGCCCCGTGGCTGACTGGGACAGCAGGTGGCCCACCAAAGAGTGCAAGCCAGTGGTGTTCCCGTGGGTCTCAAAAATGTGGAAAATCCTTCACTCCCCACGGATCCTGGGATCCATCGCGTTTCTCCCGTTTTCACTTTCCAGTGTGGCAACATGGCTCGGGAAGGGCTACGCACGCTGGTTGTTGCCAAGAAGTCATTAACGGAAGAGCAGTACCAGGACTTCGAGGTGAGCCGACTCGAGCAGTGGTTCTGGGCCAAAGCGTGGCAGGGTGTCCAGCGGGCCCCCCGGGAAGAAGCCTGTAGGGCAAAACTCCCGTTGACCCGGAAGGGCAACCGTGAAGCCATTGTTCAGTGAGGCAGGGGGACCTCTGTGACCCTACAGCAGTTCTTAACCACATGAGGATGGCTGAAGGGAGAATATTTCTTATACCAGGGGTCTCCCATGAGGCTCTGTGGATCAATCCTGTTTATGGGCTCGTGGTCACCCCCGCCCCACCGCGGCCGGTCGCGGGGAGACCCGATACATCGTCATGTTGTGTTTGTGCCCCCAGAATCGCTATAACCAAGCCAAGTTAAGCATCCACGACAGAACGCTCAAGGTGGCTGCAGTCGTAGAGAGCTTGGAAAGAGAAATGGAACTTTTGTGTCTCACTGGAGTCGAAGATCAGCTCCAGGCGGACGTAAGGCCGACTCTAGAGATGCTGAGAAATGCTGGAATCAAGGTATCAGATTTCATCAAAATCCCTCCGCCCAAGTTTTCATTGCTCTATTCCAACAGAGTTCGTTTTTCCTGAAAAATGACCGGCAGTTGGTTGTAGTAAGTTCCTTGAGGGCAGGGATGGTGTCTTTTACCTCCGTATGCTCCCTTCAGGGCTTAGTACACGGCTCTGCCCACTGTGGGTGCTCAGTAAATACCACCGGTCGGTCAGTCGGTGAATGGATCGATCGAGGTGCCTACAGATAATTAAATCAGAACTGTTCAGGCAGCTGGTGAGGTTTCTGGACCTGGGACTGATCACGTGGACATCAGTCCACCGCCACAGTGGAGTCCTCCACTGCATCCTCGGTTGGAGGACCCAGGATTGAAGAGACCCCGACGATGCTCTTTCCTGCAACAGAACTCCCTCCTCCCGGGTCGGCCCTCCTCTGTTCCCGGCTGCTCTGCTTCCTTCCAGGCTGTCCCTGCTCTCTCCCACACTTGCCCTTCTTCCCACCCCCTACCCCTCAGAGTGGTAGCCCAGGATTTCTCCAGGGTTTTCCAAGTGTCTTGGAGGAGCAGAATGGAGACCCGCATCTTGTCCCTCGCTGAGGGAAGGTCAGGGATGTGGGCCACCCGGGCTGCTCCGTAACAATCGGAGATGGTATGAATTTTTTGTAATTTTCATTACATTAAGAACAAGTGGGGGATAGCTTAGCCGAAAGGGAAATCACAGTCCTCTCTCTGCTCTTCAGCTCTTCAGAGGAGGGCACACTTCCCGCTGTGGGTACAAGCAGTCAGCGAAGAGAAGACGTAACTCGGGTTTTGATTTATTCGAGTCAGATGGCATGACTATTTCATTTTAATTGAAAAATAAACCTCAGATGAACAAGTTAATGTTGCATACCTGAATTATCACTTCAGTGTTCTGTGCTCTGAAGAACAATACCCTTTCTTTTAGAAGCTGTACATTTAATAATAATCCCTGTCACAGATACTGGGCTGAGTTCTCTGCCAAGGTGAACCGAAAACCCGCTTTATTCTGTCCGTGGTGTGGAGGTCAGATAGGCCACCCAACAGGTCTTTCTCTTTCTCTTCATTTTGATTTTGTGTCTGTCATTAGTTCCCGGTATTCCAATAGCATTTGGAGGGCGTACGTCCCCCAGTTGACCCCCAGAGGTGACAACCATAATGTTGCTTATGCTTGTACGCTAGCTTTCTATTACAACCCAACTGTTTGTTCCTCATATCATTTATTTAATTGCAGTAGGAACGATATTTACTGAGCGCCCAGTGGACACAGGGCACTGCACTAACGGCAAGTTCAACAGAAGCAGGTGTCACATCCCCTGCCTCCGAAGAGCTTCCACTCTGATAGGGAAGACAGATGTGAAAATGTTTAGGGAGGGCGAACAGAACAAATAATCAAATGTTCGGTTGAGTATAATCAATCAATCAGTGCTTTTTATCGGGTGCTTTTACAGTGTACAATATAGTTGGTAGACCTGATCCCGTCCCCCAGGGAGCTTTCAGAGTATGTGCCAGAGAACTGTCTGAGAGGAGGGCTGCCCGGGTCCTCAAGGAGACAGAAGCCTTAGTTGGTGGCATGGCAGCACAGTTCCCCCCCGAGAGATGACTGGCATAAAAGGGACCTCTCCCATAGCTAGAGGAGGAGGAAATTCCTTCACTTCAGCATTGCCCCGAGAACTTATCACAGGAGAATCCACATGGGTCCCACATCCTCAAGACCTGCCGACCCATCCCTGATCTTCCCCACTCCTGCCCCTCGAGATATAAGCTGGCCCCTGGAGCACCAGAGGTGAGCATCTCCCTGAGGGAGAAGCCCCAGCATGAGTAGCAATGGCCCGGGAGAAGAGGGTTGGGGGTTAGCGGGGAGGCCCCCTAGGAGCCAATCCGTCACGCATCCCGATTCCACGTGTAGTCTGGGATGCAGGGAATCACCAGGCAGGGAGGCGGCCTCCGCGTGACTACGGTACCTAAACTTTTCCCAGATCTGGATGCTGACCGGAGATAAGCTGGAGACAGCTACCTGCATCGCCAAAAGTTCCCACTTGGTATCCAGAGCCCAGGATATTCACATCTTCCGACCAGTGAGTATCATCCATCCAGGTGGTTTTCAGGCTTTCCAACAGAAATGGCTCTCAGATTGAGGGTGAATTTTGAGAAGCGGTGTTGCCTAGTGGATAGAGCATGGGCTTGGGGGTCAAAAGGACCTGGATTCTAATCCCGACTCTGCCACTTTTTTTTTAGATGGCATTTTATAAGCGCACAAAGCACTGTTCTAAGCACTGGGGAAAATACAAGGTAATCAGGTTGTCCCATGTGGGGCTCACAGTCTTAATTCCCATTTTACAGATGGGGTAACTGAGGCACAGAGAAGTTAAGTGACTTGCCCAAAGTCACACAGCTGACAAGAGGTGGTGCCGGGATTTAAACCCGTGACCTCTGACTCCCAAGCCCGTGCTCTTTCCATTTAGTCACGCTGCTGTGTGATCTTGGGTAAGACACTTCACTTCTCTGGGCCTCAGTTTCCTCATCTATAAGTTGGAGACTAAGACTGTGAGCCCCACGTGGGACATGGACTTTGTCCAACCTGATTAGCTCATACGCACTCCTACTTTCAGTACAGCGCCTGGCACTTCATAATCACTACACAAATGCCATAAAAAAAAAAATTCCGCAGTGCCTGTTGACCTGGTGCATTTTGGTCGAATTCCTCTCCATTTAGAAAGATTGAAAAGCCAGCCTGTTGACTGGAGGGAGGAAGGTTTCTTGGTGGGGTTCATTTTGTTCGCAAACCTGCTGTAGACAAACAGCATTCCACACACAAAGCAGAGATGGGCTTTTAATCTCCCATTTTCCACTGAGACGTATTTTTCTTAATGATCTCTTAGAGAAAATTAATAGCAGCTAGCTGAATTGATGTGTCTACTGTATGTATTAGTTATGACTGAATTCAATTCTAGCAAAAATAAAGATTTCTTGGGTCTTGATTGATGGAGGGTGAACAGACATTATACGTCTGTGTCTGTTCTAAATGAACCACTTGCACCTACAGAAATAATTATTTGAATATCATTTACATGTAAATGTAGTTTGTTGTGAAGCATGAGAATGGCAAATTAGGCCCTGCAGACTACTATTTGCAATTAAATTATTAATGCTTCTGATAAAACTTCAGATCAATTTTTGGTTGACTTTCAGTGTTGTAGCATCACAAATTAAGTTTTCCAAGAACAGAATCTATTTAGTGAGTCAGAACCTCCTTATTGCCCGTCACGTCGCAGACGGCAGGGAAAAAGGGGCCAGTGGTGCCGTGGGATGTTGGGGGGGGAGAGGCGCGGGCGGTACGAACACAGCTCCCAGCAGCGGGAATCCCGCCCCGTCTGCATCCAGGTTTTGGACCTTGGGTGGGCAGGGTGCGTCGGGGAGCCTAAGACCGGGCGGCGGGAACGAAGCCGGTGGGAGGCTGGCGGGGTCGTGGTGGGGGGTGGCTGGGTCAAGGGACCAGGATATCCCACCTCAGAAGAGGAGGAAGCAGGCCCTCAGTGCCAGGAAGTTCTCTGACTCTCAGGGGGGCTGGGCTGGCACCCCCATCTCCCTGGGCCTCGGGAGCTTAGCCTGCCATTGCTTCTTCCCATCAGCCCGGCTCCGCTACGGAAGCACCCGCTAAGCCAGTTGCCGTCCGGGCACCAGTCCGGGACCCCGTGGGGCTGAATAATCTCTGGACCTGCCCCTGCCCCGTCCCACACCCCGGTGGGATATTGGGCAAGTGGAGTCCAGGAGTGATCCATTAGAGTGAAGGGGTGGTGGGTGGGTGGTCAGCGGGGGTTCGCGGTGCCTGTGGCCTTGGGCCTCTGCCCCACAGAACCCTTCACACAAGAGGCGAATCAAGCCCGCCCCAAGGCCGTTCACTCAGAGTGAGGTCTCCGTCCAGGGCACTTCTCACCTCCCGTTGCCTCCCTCCTCCTTCCCACTACCCCCCACCCCAACCCCGATGCAGGTGGCTAGTCGGGGAGAGGCCCACCTGGAGCTGAACGCGTTCAGACGGAAGCACGACTGCGCCCTGGTCATTTCCGGCGACTCCCTGGAGGTACGGTCACGTTCGTGCCCAGCTCCCAGCCTGGGCCATGACTCGTCTGAGTTCTGGTGTGTTTCTCCCTCTCCCAAATCCACGGTCGGGTCCCCAGCGCCGCGCGGAGGAAATGGTTTAAGGCGACCTGGATGAGGAGAGCTCAGACTGCTCAAACCCACCTGACCATCTCCTCCGGCTCTTTCCCTTCCCGATGCCGATGGCCCCATCCCCCTCCAGCTTAAATCGGGGACCCCTTCCCCCCCAACACACATACGTGGCGCCCGGCGCCTCTTTGCTCTCCGCTCGTCAAAGCTGCTGATGGAGGTGGCTGCGGTGGGTGGCAGTGGGGGTGACAATGAGGACGGTGGCGCCCCTGGTGATGGCGGGGGAGCTGACGATGCCGATTCCGTCTGTAGGTTTGCCTGAAGTACTACGAGCATGAATTGGTGGAGCTGGCCTGCCAGTGTCCTGCCGTGGTCTGCTGTCGCTGTTCCCCCACGCAGAAAGCCCATATTGTCAAATTGTTGCAGCAGCACACGGGCAAGCGCACCTGCGCGATAGGTGAGCGTCCCCGCCCGGACTTGCCTTGTCCACGGTCCCGAGTAAGGTGGTCCGGTCACCGCCGGGAGCCGGGCCGTCACCGGGCCGGCTCGGTAGGCGGCGGCAAGCGGATCGTGGCTCGACCTGGGGCCGCCCACCGGCGCTGCCTGACATCCCCGTGGGGAAACAGGTGGCCGCCGTACATGTGGCTGGCTGGCAGAGATGGGCACCCGAGCCAGCGGATATGTTGGGGGTCCTGGCCGGGGCGCTCTCCCGAGAGCCGATGGGAGGCTCAAGGTGCAGAGGTGGCGGTCCTCCTGACGGGCCAAAAGCGGACGCGCCCAGTCCGGATTCTAGTGGTGAAACTGAAGTACATGCCGAATTCTGATTTGCAGGAGACGGCGGAAATGATGTCAGCATGATCCAAGCTGCGGACTGCGGAATTGGGATCGAGGGGAAGGTAATGAGCGCTTCGTTGCCCGGGTCACCCAGGGAGGAGTGGGAGCGGGCCGTGTCCGGGAAACACTTGACCCCCTCTTCCGGAACCCAGGACCTGGTTCGATAACTGAACTCCCTCCCAGTTGTCCCTGCACTCTCCTCAAATCCCAGAGTGGCCTGCGAAACCCGCCTGGCCGGCCCGGCACGCTCGTGGGGATCCAGCCCGGCAGCCGCCGATTGCCAAGGGGGCAGTCCAGTTGAACGGCGCCACTTTCTGCATGTTAATTTCAGGAGGGAAAGCAGGCTTCGCTGGCTGCCGACTTCTCCATCACCCAGTTCCAGCACATGGGCCGGCTGCTCATGGTTCACGGCCGCAACAGTTACAAAAGATCGGCAGCGCTGGGCCAATTTGTCATGCACAGAGGCCTCATTATATCCACGATGCAGGTACTCAAAGCTCTCTCTCTCCCTCTCTCCCTGTCTCCCTCCCTCCCTCCCCTTGGGGCACCCGCCACCAGCGCCATTCAGAAAAGATTATGAGAATGTTACAGGAAAGCATTTGATTCTTCCATTTTCCTCAATTTAATTGGAATTTAAGTGGGCTTTAATGATAAGGCAGGACGAGAAACCCGTGCGGACTGGTGTCTGGGCGAGCGACGGCCTGAAAACTCGAGGTGTTTCGGTTGGAGTTCATTGCGTTCTCTCTTTCAGGCTGTGTTTTCTTCAGTCTTCTATTTCGCATCTGTTCCTTTGTACCAGGGGTTCCTAATGGTTGGGTAAGTCCAACGCAGCATCCTCGAACCCCAGGCATGTATCCCCGGAGAGCATTGCCAGGGCAGGAGAATGCACCGTGGTCCTGCCCGATTGGGCGGGCACCCTCAGAATCCATGATGTGCCCCTGGAAGGTGTCCACAGCTGGTATATCATCAGGGACATACCTTCAAGGGTGTGCACGTTGTCAGGGTGCCCACATGCAGAGTCAGTTGGGCTAGTGGGGGCCGGGGATGGTCAGTATGGAGGCTGCTTCAGCGTTGGGGCAGACGGGCAAGGACTTGGGGAGCCAGTCTGGGGTCTCAAGGTTGGCGGCAAAAGGAAGGAACAAGAATACTCGGTTCATATTCCAACCCAACGCCAGCTCTAACATTTCTCTGGATATAGACATGACAGGCAGGAACCCGGCCGTCGGCTTCTCCCGGAAGGCCCATGCCCATGATTCAGGCCCGACCTTTAAAGAGGAGAGGGAAGAAACCGGCCGGTGTCCTGGAGGGCGGTGGCGGCTACGGCGGAAGGGAGGGAAAATGATTCAGCCTGCGCTTAACCTGAGAAGGAGGGGCTGGGAGAGGGGAAGTGGGTAAGGCTCAATGGGGGAGAGTTTTGAACTACTGTGTAGCAGCGGAACAAGAGTAGGTGTCTGAACCCCGCAGCAAGAGCGAGCCGGGCATTGCCCCCAGAGGCAACGTCCTGGTTCAGGAAGAGAGAGACCAGGTCCTAGGGGACCACCTTGAAGCGGTGCAGAGGAGGTCTCGGCCAGGGGCAGTGAGGCCCGGCTGAGCAGGCCTCGGCCGAGAGTGTCTTTGGTCGTGAGCCTGCACAAAGGCCAGGAGTGGACCTTGTTGCTCTGGGCAGGCTCTTCTCAGCCCCTCAGTCCTCTGAAAACATTCTGCTCCGTGGCCCTCCCCAAGCTCATTATCAAGATAAACTTCCCCCTCTCCCAGTTCCCATGACAGCACAATATACACCACCTAAGCTCTTGGGTACTCCCCCTCCCTCCTCACTCCTTTACGTGTGCGTATATGTTCCTATCGTTATACTCCATCATTTCCCCCTACCTGTAGTTTATTTTAGAGTCCTTGTCCCCCGTACTAGACTGTGTGCTCCTTGAGGGTCATATCTACTAACTCTACTGGACTCTCCCAAGCGCTCAGTGTTCTGCACGCAGTAGACTATCCGCTCCCTGAGAGTAAGGATCCTGTCTCCCACCCCTTGATCCCTCACAAGTGCTTAGTACAGCACTTAGTAGGTGCTCAGTGAATTCTATGAACTGATCGAATGTTTGGAATCTGACGGTGGTACCGGCCTGAGCCCGGAGAAACGACCTCCATTAGCTGGGGTGGTGCTTTGATTCGTCACTGAAAGTCACGCTTGCTCATGTCCTTTGGACGTTTTGGTCCGTTCTACCCAGGGCCAGCGGGGCGGGGATGCAAGGTGGGGGCCTCACTGTCTGTCACGGTTAACCCCGTGTGTGGTATTCCCCTTTCCCCCACAGGTACGCCACCATATACACCATGTTCCCCGTCTTCTCTCTCGTCTTGGATCAGGATGTGAAGCCGGAAATGGCGATGCTATATCCAGAGCTGTACAAGGACTTGACCAAGGTAGGAGCCTGCTCAGCTGAGGGCCGGGGGAGTGATGTAGGAGACGCCAGCAGGCCGGGGACGTTTTTCTCCTCAGCGCCTGCCCCCCCCCGTGACAGAAATGCCCATGGCCCAGGCGGGTACCGTGTGGAGAATGGCTCCTACTTTGCCCGGCCATTTCTTCTACAGTTTGCTGTGCCACCACTGGGAGCTGCACCGACCCCAGCGGTGCAGTGTGGCTGCAGGCTGCCCCCCCCTTCCCAAAAAGCGAGACGGAGAAAACAAACCATGACCAGAGGAGGACAGACCAGCCGGGCCACAACCCCCTCATCCTCCCCACTCCCGGGCCTGACGACAGAGGAAAATCCAAGTAAACGTCCCAAATCGCACTTCTTCCCAGTAGCCGTCTCAAGGCTCTGGCCCGAGTGGTCCATTCCTCTACTCAGATGGCAGAGCTTCCACCGGCTGTGCCCGAGAGGAACCTGCAAGTGTCCAATGGGAGGTTTCCTTCTGCCCCAATGGGAGGTTTCCTTCTGCCCCAGTGGCAAAATTCCCCAGTGTCATCCCCGCCTCCCTCGTCTCCATTTTCGATGGCCGCATCTGCCATTTGCTCCACCAGTTCCCGAGCTGGACTAACCTCTCCTTCCCATCTCTCCTAGGGAAGATCCTTGTCTTTTAAAACCTTTCTCGTCTGGGTTTTAATCAGTATTTACCAAGGTAAGAGAGGCCCCGGATTTGCTATAATAATAACACAGACCTGCTTCTTTAATTCCGTGCTCATCCAGGAAACTTCAGCAAGCACCTAACCCTCTGCCCGGTCAGCTACCTGTTACTTCTCCTTATGGGATGAGCAGGGCTGCCTCAGGGTTCTGAATTTGGAAACAGTTAATGAATGGTCCTTAACCCCCGTTTGGGAGGTGGTATTTATTGTGTGCTTCCTGGGGGCAGAGCATTGTACTAAGTGTTCATTTCAAGCAGACATAATATGGTTGAGTGCAGGTGAGTGGACTGTGTTGCCCCGGGTTTTTTGAGTTGTTGGCATTGACTGCAAGTGGGGTAAGAGCTTTTTTTGGCTCCTGGGGATCCTTGCACTTTTGACTTGGCCAGCTGGGGTCTACCACCCGTCACAGGGCCCGAAGAGAATCAAGCCAAAAGGACCTGGGTTCTAATCCCAGCTCCGCCGCATGTCTGCTGGGTGACCTCGGGCAATTCACTTCAGTTCTCTGTGCCCCAGTTTCCTCATCTTTAAAATGGGAAGTAAAACTGTGAGCCCCGTATGGAACACGGACCATTTCCAGCCTGGCACACAGTAAGGACTTAACAAGTACCCCCAAAAAACCAGCTCTTTCCCACACTCCTCTCCAAGGTCATGAAAGAGGTATGTGTGTGTGGAGGACCAGAGCCAGCCACACACACACAGCCTTCCTCAGGGGTGCTCTCTTTCAGGCGGCATCATCATGTTCGGGGCCCTGCTGCTGTTCGAGTCCGAGTTTGTGCACGTGGTGGCCATCTCCTTCACCGCGCTGATCGTGACGGAGCTGCTCATGGTGGCCCTGACGGTGCGCACGTGGCATTGGCTCATGGTGCTGGCAGAGTTCCTCAGCCTGGGCTGCTACGTCACTTCCCTCGCCTTTCTAAACGAGTATTTCGGTGAGTGGCCGGCGGGGCCCCCCCGGCGGGGGGGCTGGCCGGACCGTGGTGTTTCTCCGGACATCCCCTCTACCCCCCGAAGGGGCGCGGTTCTCCGGGCCAGCGCTGGGCTGCTCCGTCCGTGATCGCTGGGGGAGCCGGGGAGACGGAGACCAGACGTGAATTAAGGCGACAAGCGATGGGTGAGGGGACATTTGGTTTACCCACCGACCCATCCCGGTCTGCGAATGTTCCCACTTCTTCACGTCTCTCTTCCTCTTCAGCTGTTCTCTTCTCCTCTTCACTGTCTGCCTCCTTGCTAACTCTGTGTCCTTTTCTCTCCCACACCCCATCTTCTTTCCCACAGGGATAGGCAGAGTGTCTTTTGGAACTTTCTTAGGTAGGTGGAGCTATGTGCCATAAAGATTGTCACACTAAACCACTAGAAAGGTGTCATCTTTGACGGTGACCTGGGGTCCAGGTGTGGGAGGACAACTCTCGGGGCCCCTCACACCCTAGGCCAGGTCGACAAACCCCTCTCTCCCCACACAGGGACTCCTTGGGGCAACCAGGTGTCGATCGGGGGTTGGGGGAGAGCACAGGGAGCCGGGAGGGGGCTTTTTATGGCATCCGTCAGTTAGGAAAATCCCCTCAGGATTCCCCCAAATCACGTCCAGGGTCTCAGCTTCAAGTCCAGGCCTGAAGTTAGCCGCTTTTCCTCTCAGAACCCGTTCCCTTTGGCGGTATGGAGGGGCTCAGCCTTTGGGAAATCTTAAAGGGAGTTTAGCAGTGACCGTTCCCCGCAGGCTCACAAAGAGCACAGCTGCCGGGTGGGGAAGGGGAGGTGACAGCAGGGAGGGGACAGAAAACTGGGGGCTATGACGAATGGGAAGGAGGAGCAGACAGGGCAGTGAGGACAGAGCAGGGAGCAAGAGGTCTGCCGTCTCCTCCTTTCACCCTGACCCACCCAAGACTCATTTGTTAAGAGAGTGGAATTGGGAAGAATTAGTAGTCGGTCCCAAGTGGGGCACCTAGACAGCCCAGTCAGGGCCGGCTTCCCCCAAGTAATCCCAGAGTTGATGGGGAAAGGGTGCGGCGGCCACAATCGAGTGTGCTTGTCAGTGATTCCAGGCTGGCCCTCCTCTTCCTCCTTCCTCTCTTCCGTTCTACCCCTCTTCTCCTCTTTCCCCCTCCTCCCCACCCTCTCCCCATCCTCCTCCTGCCCCTGCTCACCACCAACTCCCTGGAAGGGTGCAGGCCGATGCTCTGACTTTGGATTCGGTTGCCTCAGACGTGGGGTATTTCCAAATTACGTTCCCACAGGCGACTACCGCCCAGGTCCTGTATGTCCTGTGCTTGTGGTCATAGCATCTGCTGAAGTAGCCCTTCAGGAAGGGGAGAGGCAGCCCATAGCAGAGCGTAGATATCATTGTGGTGGTGAGCTGCCGGCAGGGAGGCTACGGTGTCCCAGGGCGAGCCCCGGAACTTGCAGCCTCGGGTCGGGGCAGCTCGACCACCCTCCGGCTGGCCTTCACCTCTCTTTTCCCCTTCCTTCTCCAGATGTTGCCTTTATCATGACCGCGA
This sequence comes from Ornithorhynchus anatinus, assembly GCF_004115215.2. Classification (NCBI taxonomy): domain Eukaryota; kingdom Metazoa; phylum Chordata; class Mammalia; order Monotremata; family Ornithorhynchidae; genus Ornithorhynchus; species Ornithorhynchus anatinus. Next base: position 28,159,912 of record NC_041750.1, on the reverse strand, counting down.
CCTTCCTGTGGAAAGTGTCGGCAATCACCGTGGTCAGCTGCCTTCCCCTGTACGTCCTGAAGTACTTGAAGCGCAAGCTTTCTCCCCCGAGCTACTCCAAGCTGAGCTCATAGAGCGACAGCCTCAGTGTCCCCACGGCGTCTGACCCCGCGCATCCGTCCCCCCCACCCCGGTGAGGACGGCGACGACCCCGTGGCCTCGGGACCTCAGGCTTCGGGATGGGCCGAGGAGAGGAAGTCGCCGACCGTGGTGGCCGGAGCCTCCGAATGAAGGCCTCTGAGGGCTGGGGGGCCGGAGTGGGGGCCGGGAGCGACCAGCCGCCGCAGACTATTCCAGAGAAAAGAACAATCCTCTCCTTGCTCCTGTGTTCCAGTAGGTGGTCTTTCCCCTCTTTCGGTCGCTCCACTTATATCTGCGGCCCGACTTCCCCCTTCCACTGGAAATGCTCCTTAATGGTTTCCCTGCTGCCGAGAGATGTCTTTCCCACTCCACTGTCCCGCAGACCCGAATGGAAGTTTGTTTCATGCGCTCTGACAGTTTCCTAAGCGAGTCAAGCCCTTTCCTTGATGCCGGTGGAGAGAGACCCTTAATCCGACACGTTCGGCGTACTAAAATGCAAAAGGTCAAAATGCCAGCGTCTCTATCTGCTACCGCCGTCGCTCTCGTCTAGTCCTCTCCAATCGAACAGGGATTAATGTGCCCGGCTCTCTGCCCAGCAGCACGTGTGGCTTTGGGTTTGGAGGCCCGGGGCGCCTCGCTGTCTCCCCCCGGGACAGTTGACCCCCGGAGGGCTTAAGCTTGGTCACTTCCGGGGGCCGTTGAAACAATGCACAGAGTAGCCAAGTTGCGCCAAGCCTGCAGTGTCTCTGAACGTGACTCGGCCGAGCCTCTCGCGTGTAGAGCCCTTCAGAGACGTCAGTGTGGCGCAGCGTCAGAGGCGCCTCTCCAACCGGTATCGTTCAAGCCGTTCCCGGTCCAGGGCAAGATCCAGCGTCGTGTCCCACTGTAGAGCCGCCCGCCAGGCTTTGCCTCAGCTGATACATTCCCTCACCTTGTGATCCATTCCCCAGGCCACTCAGGTTTGGAAACGGCAGACACACCACCATTAGTCTGGCAGGAAACGTCTTCACTTCCAAGCCGGAGCGAGCCGCGGCCGGACGATCGGGGGCTCGACTCCGGCCGCCAAAACTTCCTTCGCGGACCGGGACTCGCCGGGGTGCTGCAGGCCGGGGACCCCGGCACCGTGATGGAGGAGCCCCCTTCTTCCCTCCCTGCGCCGGGGGGGGCGGTCGGTTGAGCCTTAGCCGGGACGGCGGTTAACGTCAATGGAAAGTCAGTGAACGAGGCACCTTGATTAAAATCATTCTTTCTTGGTTCCTTTTTACACTCACCCTTCTGCTGTCCTCTGTGCACTGGGTGTCCGATATTTGACTGGCGCCTTGCTGTGGGGGGCGAGGAGGGCCGGGAAGGCCTGGAGTGCCCAGAATAATAATAATAACGTTTGCATTTGTTAAGCGCTTACTACATGCGGAGCACTGTTCTAAGCGCTGGGGTAGATACAGGGTAATCGAATTGCCCCCTGTGAGGCCCACGGTCTTCATCCCCATTTTACAGATGAGGGAACTGAGGCCCAGAGAAGTGAAGTGACTTGCCCACAGTCACACAGCTGACAAGTGGCAGAGCCGGGATTCGAACCCATGACCTCTGACTCCCAAGCCCGGGCTCTTTCCACCGAGCCACGCTGCTGAATGGTGACTCCCACCCCCGTTCTCATTATTATTAGCAGCAATCATGAATGGTGTGAATGCTTCTACCGTGTGCAGAGCACTGTAATGAGCACCTGGGAGAGTACCGTACAACAGAACCCGCTTTCTAGTCCCCGGGACAAAGTCACTGGACACGGTGAAGGGGGTAAAGCACGGTTTCTGCCCCCACCCCCTCGCCCCCCTGCCCCTGGACGGAGTCCTTGTGAGAAGCGGCGGCCACTGATGCCCACAAGATGGCGCTGGGATCCCGCGGTGGGAAGGGCTTTGGGCATCTTGGGCGGGATGTGCCCCAAGCCCCTGGTAGCCACTCATTATTTCGAGTCTTGCCCGTCCCCACCGCACCACCACCTGCCTTTTGTCCACTTATATATTATCCGTTAAGCCCTTACCATGTCCCAGGCACAGTCCTAAGCGCCGGGATCGACCCACGCTCCCAGGTTGGACAAAGCCGGGACAGCGGTTGACGTCAGTGGAAAGTCAGTGAACGAGGCACCTCGATGGAAATAATTCTTTCTTGGGTCCTTTTTACACTCACTCTTCTGCTGTCCTCTGTGCACTGGGTGTCCGATATTTGACTGGAGCCTTGCTGGGGGTGGGCGAGGAGGGCCGGGAAGGCCTGGGGTGCCCAGAATAATAATAATAACGTTTGTATTTGTTAAGCGCTTACTACGTGCAGAGCACTGTTCTAAGCGCTGGGATAGATACAGGGTAATCAAATTGCCCCTAGTGAGGTCATGGGGTTCCCAGTCTTAATCTCCATTTCACAGGTGAGGTAACTGAGGCACAGGGAAGTGAAGTGGTTTGCCCAAGGTCACGTAGCCGATACGAGGTGGAGCCGGGGTGAGAACCTGGGTCCTTCCGAATCCCAGGCCCGTGTTCTGTCCGCTAAGTCACACTGCTGATCAACTCTGATGCGACACACTTTTGTTTTCCCGCTTCTCCGAAATGCAGGTACAAGGAGTCGCTCCCGAGGCGATTGAATTCACCACGTATCTGCTTTCAGTTCTCTAGAGTTTGGAGGCGGGGCCAGTGCCAGCAGAGAAGTTGGACGGGGGTAAGGAGGTGCAGCTGAGAGTTACCCTACTCACTGTGGTGTCTGTTAAGTGCTTAATGTATGCCAAGCACACTTTTTAATGATATTTTCAAGTGCTTTCAATGTGCCAGGCACTGTATTAAGCGCTGGGATAGATACAAGCTAATTGGGTTCATTCATTCGTTCAATAGTATTTATTGAGTGCTTACTATGTGCAGAGCACCGTACTAAGCGCTTGGAACGTACAATTTGGCAACAGATAGAAACAATCCCTGCCCAATGATGGGCTCACAGTCTAATCGGGGGAGACAGACGGAAGAGCCAAACAGCACGAAACAAAAACAAGACATTATCACGATAAATAGAATCAAGGAGATGTACACCTCAGTCCACATCCCACATGGGGCTCACAGGTTTAATTCCCATTTTTCAACTGAGGAAACCGAGGCCCAGAGACTCTGTGAAGTGACTGGCCCAAGGTCCCCAGCAGACAAGTGGTGGAGTCAGGATCAGAACCCAGGCCCTTCTGATTCCCAGGCGCGGACTCTATCCGCTAGGCCATGGTGCTTCTAAGCACCGAGTCAGACCCAAGATAATCAAGCCAGACGCAGGCCCTGGCCCACTTGGAGCCTCCAGTAACCCCTCCAGTGACCCGTGAACTCACGTGGAAAGGCTCCGGCATTTCTGGATGACTGATCCTCTTGATTGCAGATACTTTTGAAAAGGAATACCCGAGTTTAACCATCAGACACCTGTGTTTCCCAGATACCCCTGGGAAAAGCAACTCAGTGTAATGGAAATCAGTCAATGGTATTTATTGAGTACTTATTGAGTACAGAGCACTGTACTAAATATTTGTGAGCGTACAATGTAACGGAGTCGGTAGACAGTTTCCCTATTCGCAATGGGTTTACCATCTAAAAAGTCAGGAGACCTGCGTTCTAATCCCAACTCCAGTTCCTGGCTGACCTTGGACAAGTCAGTTAACTTCTTCGTGCCTCAGTTTCCTCATCTGTACAATGGGAATTAATACTCGTTCCCTTAGCCGGAAAGCTCCATGGGACAGAAACTGTCTGCTCCGGTTCTATTTACCACAGTGTGTTTGAGTCTGCCCCACCCTCCAACTCTTCTGGGAGCCCCTCACCCTGCCACGGTGGGATTTGGGGAAGAGCAATTCCATATTTGCCCTCCCCACCCCCTCTTTGGTCCTGAAATCATTCAGTGGTATTTATCGAGTGCTTACCGTTGGCAGGGCACAGGGCTAAGTAGAGGGCAAGACAGTCAGTAGGCGTGATCGCTGCCCGAAAGGAGCGTGCGATCTAGTGGGGGAGAAAGGGGATAAAAACAAATCACACATAGGGGAAGCGGCAGAGTGGAAGGGTAGGTTCACTGATGTTCTGGGAGCTGGGTGGTAGGTATAGGCAGGGAGATGATATAGCGCTGAGGGGATAAAGGCCCGAGGGTCTAGGCAATGCAGAAAGGAGAGCGATTAGCCTGAGGAGATGAGACTTCTTGAAGGAATTAGGGTTTTAGCAGACCTCTGAAGATGGGAGAGTGGTGGTCTGTCAAAAAGGTAGGGCGAGGGAGTTCCGGACAGGAGGGAGGGCTGTGCCCCAGCCCGACACAGGTCGATGGAGGGGTAGGGGCCGTCGGGGCCGACCAGACTGAAGCCAGGCCCACCACTGGGCCCGAGCGGGGTCTGAGCGGTGGTGGGCAGGTGGTAGGAGCACCCCGCCACCCGGGAAATGGACCCGGCCGGCTTCCAAACCGGCGGGAAGAGAGCAAGAGCCCAGGGCCGGGAGCCTGGAGACCCAGATTCCAGTCCAGCTCCGCCCCTGGCCCACCGTGTCCTCTCAGGCGGGTCATTTACCCTCTCGGACTTCAGTTTCACCTTCCGTAAAACGGAGGAAAACCCCCCGCTCCTCCCTGCCCTACAGGGGTGTTGGAATAATCATGTCAGGTATTGTTGGAAAAACGAAACACCCGACCCAGTCAAGGTTCTTCCCACTTGAGTGCCAAGTCCCCGAGGGCAGGGGAAAATACACACGTACACTCGCTCCCTCACTGAAGATACAGATCCGGAGGCATCGGTGCCCGAGAAAACACACATACACGGGGGTGGACATGATAAACACAGAATCGCCCTTCCCAAATCCCCCCCCCACGGGGCAGGGCGAGGCCCTCGGGACCCCAGCTGCGGTGGCAATTAGGACATCGGCCCCAGGTGCGGCGGGGGGAGAGAGCACGAGGAATCTGCCGCCGCCTCCGGCCCGTCGCCCAGGCTGGCACCGTCAAGGGGGACCGGAGGGGCGGGCGGACCCTCCGCCGATGCCCACTCCGATGTTCTTGCCCCCCGACGCTCGTGGGGTCCACGGAGCCGGGACGAGAGACGAAGCCGAGTGGGTCGGGACTGAGTCCAGGTGAGCAGGGAAACGGGATCCCCACCCCAGGCCCCGGGATGCTTCCCCTCTCCCCCCTCCCTCGGGACCCCCCAGTGAGGGTGGGGGGCATCTGACCCAGCTCTGCCCAGCTCCCCTCCCCCCGCCCGGACCGAGGGCGTGGGTTCTAATCCCACCTCTACCCCTCGTCAGCTGTGTGACTTTGGGTAAGTCACTGAACTTCTCTGCGCCTCAGTGACCTCATCTGCAGAATAGGGGTGAAGCCTGTGAGCCTCATGAGGGATCACCTGATTACCTGTATCTACCCCAGCGCTTACAACAGTGCTTGGCACATAGTGAGCGCTTAACAAAAACCATCCAAAAAAAAAAAGGAATTGCGAGAGGGAGCCGACTCGGGGCCGCATTTTTGATGGAAAAATGTGTGCCGAATCCAGCAGGGGACGCCGGACACCACGAAATCGCTTCTTCCCTCTCCCTCCTCCCGCCTCCCTCTTCCCTCCCCGAGAGCCCGTTCCTGCCTTCTCCCTGAATCACACCGTTTGTGCATCCACCTGGACCCTTGTCCCCATAGCCCACCTGATCCCGGTCCCAAGATCCATGAGAAGCCACCTGGATCCTTGACCCGGGAATCCAGTAGCCCTGGGGTAACCCAAGCCTTCTGTGCGGCCTGTAGGGTGTGTGCACGGTGGGGAGGGTCTGGAAGCGGTCACCGGGCCAGCCCGAGGCAGTGGCCCTGGGCAAGGGGCAGTGAGGCCCCAGCTTGGGCCCGGCTGGCCCGGTGCTACGGCCAGAAGAGAGACCCCACACCTGAGCCTCTCGTATTCCACGGGGAAAGGCCGAGGGGCGTTGGAGAGAGCAAAGGAGAAGGCTGGGGGTCAGCCCAGGGGGCTGGCTCTGAAAATAACAATAATATGTATTGAGCACTTTCTCTGTAGCAAACAGTGATTTCCCCCAGGTGGAAAGATGTCTGCCGGGGTCAGTGCTGCGCCCCGAGATGGCATAGCTTTGGATGGTAGCCGATCTGTGCGGGCAGAATGGCAGAACAGGTCACATTTGAGGTGGTACCAGTAGGCCCCATCAGGCAGAGATGGTGACCAAGGGGGCAGCTGTTTGGAGCAGGGCAACCGGCGGGGAGCCCGAAGGAGCGAGACCGGCTCTCTCGGGGCAGTGGTCAACCGGTGAGGCAACCGGTGTGGTGACCGGCATGGTAGCCAATGTGGTAGCCGGTGTGGCAACTGGTGGTGGCAAGCTGAGATGGTAACTGGGCCTACCTGATGGACATGGCAGGTGGTGTGGTAACCGCGGTGCTCACCACGGGCTAAACAGAGTGGTCACCGATGCAGTTACTGGTGTGATCACCTGTAGAATACCTGGTCCGGCAACCGGGGTGGCAATTGGTGTGGTAACTGGCATGGTTTCCGGCACTGTAACTGAGGTTGTTGCTGTTATCCTTTCGGGAATTGTTGTCATTTCTGAATTGTTGAATTTACCTGAGATTTCCTCCCTGGGAATCTGTCATCATCAACGCATATATTCATTGGTCACTCACTCTGTACGCAACACTGCAGTAAACGCTTGGGATCACAAAGTCACCCCTCCTCCTGCTGATGGTGCAGCGAATGGAGGAGCTTACCGGCTGTCCTCTCCTCTCTAGACTGCGTGCCACGTGGGAGCCAGGGGTCAGGAAATATGCCCAATGTCCCGGCAGCTCCATCTCCGGCCCCCACCCAGCGACTGGCTAAGGTTTCCCAGCTCGGGGTCCCGACCTTAGTCTGTCCCCCGCCTGGCGTGCCCTGTGGGGACCCGGATCTAGGGTTGATGAGCAAAACTATCCCAAGCCACCTGCTCACTGGGTCTGTGTCCCCAGAGTTGATTGAGTGTTGGAAATGAAACCCGGAATACAGAAGGAATGGCTCTGCTGGCCGGCAGAGGAGAAAGCATCAGGTTTATCGTGTAAAGTTTCTATACCAACCCTAGCTCCTAGAGTATTAGAGTTTATTGAGCACCCACTGGGTGCAATGCACTGTACTAAGCTCTTGGGAAGAACTAAATCATTTATCAGTTGCATTTATTGAGAATTTCCTGTGTGCAAGAACACCATCCTGAACATTTGGGAGGGTACAATGCAACAGTTAGTAGACATATTCCCTGCCCACCGGGAGCTTACATTCTAGAGGAGAGAGATTTAAAAATAAATTATGGATGTAAACGTAAGGTGCTGTGGGGCTGAGGGCGGGGTGAATATCGAGTGATTAAAAAGTACAGATCTAAGTGCATTAGGTGACGCAGAGGGGAGAGGCAGTAGGGGAAATGAGGGGAGGTTTTCAGAGGAGATGCAATTGTAATTAGGCTTTGAAGGAGAGGAGAGTGGTGGTCCATTGGATATGAAGGGGGAGGGAATTCTAGGTGGTGGGCAAGGGGTCGGTGGTGAGATAGACGAGCTCTAGGTACAGTGAGTAGGTTGGCTTGAGAGGAGCAAAGCGTGCGGGCTGGGTTGTAGTAGAAAATCTGCGAGGTGAGATAAGAGGGAGTGAACACTCAGGGGTTACGTAACAGGGAAGCAACACATACACCGCCCACGGAGGCCTTTACCTTCTAACGGGAGAGACAGAGTCATAAAGATATTTACAAACAGAATGGTCAAGGTCAATAATTGAATGTATACGACTGAATATCCACAAAAATGCTGAGGATGGGTAGGAATAAGTCCATAAACGCTCAAGATGACTGATGGGCTATACGACTTGGGATGTCGGAATTAATCAGGGAAGGCCTGTTGGAGGAGGTGGGCTGTCAGGAGAGCTTTGACTATGGGGAGAACTGGGAGGTGCAGCATTGCCTCGTGGGTAGAGCACAGGCCTGAGAGTCAAAAGGACCTGGTTCTAATCCCAGCTCCGCCACTTCTCCCCTGTGTGTCCTTGGGCAAGTCACTAAACTTTTCGGTGTCTCAGTTCCCTCATCTGCAAAATGGAGATTAAGACCGTGAGCCCTATGTAGGACAGGGACTGTGTCCAACCTGATTATCTTGTATCTACCCCAGCTCTTAGAAAGTGCCTAGCACATAATAAGTTCTTAACAAATACCATAATCATTATTTATTATTATTGTTATTATTAACAATATTATTGGTCTGATGTGGGGAGGGAGTTCCATGCCAGGAGAGCAGCCTGAGTGTGGAGAGGGAGGTAAACAGGCCACAGAGCGTTGGGAATGGCCACTGTGTTAGTGAGGAGGATGGTTTCATCTGGGATCCAGCACTCCTCCGGCCCCATCTGGGTGGAGGCCACCCACCCACAGCCTCCGGCCTCCAGGCCTCCACGGTCCTGAGCCGGCTCGCCTGGGCAAGGTGGCGTCTGCATGAATTGGGGAATGGAAGGGCAGAATATTTGTCCAGTTGCTTTGCCCCATGGAGATGTCCCAACTGGATAATTCCTATCCTAAAATGGTTGTGGGGGTTTTTTTGGCCCTGAATCATCTGGTTGTGTTGTCTACATGGGCAAAAGGAGGCGAGTCAGGCTCCAGCTGCCTGCTCCTTGGGCTGGGTTCAGCCTGCTTCCAGATGGTTTTTAACAAGTGTGCGGGCACCCTGGAGACTACAAGTCTGCTTGATTGACAGGTGTCGATGAGGGCTTGCCCTGCCCCCTTATATATCGCTCCCACCCTGGGGAGATCCTCTGGCTGTGTTTGTGGACCGGGAAGGAGACAGAAAAATAGAGTATTTCAAACCATTTAACTCCCCCCTCATTGACCCTCTCTGCCCCTGCCTCCTGCTCCCTAGGTTTGGCTGTGAACACCACCCCCCCCCGCCCGATCAGTGTGAGGGCGCTAAGGCAAGGGCAGAAGTAAGATTCTCCATTTGCAGAACTGGATGGGGCATTAGGCTCAGAGGGGAGGAGACCCATGGAAGGGAAGGGGAAGATGGACAAAAGAGAGGGACTGCGGAGCTGGGGATTGGGAAGAAGAGCAGGATCGGGTACGTGGGAAAAGTAAGATCAGGAATTGTGAGGGAAGCAGGACTGGAGATGGGGGAAAAACAGGGCCAGGGATTGGGGGGAAGTAGGATTGGGGATTGAGGGGGAGCGGCCTGGGAATGGTGGGAAAGCAGGGCTGGGAATGAAATGGGAGCAGAAACCAGAAATTGGGGGGGGAAGCAGAGCCAGGGATTGGGAAGGGTGAGGGTTGGGGGCAGGAGAGGAAAGGGACTGCAGGTTGGGGAAAGTAATCCAAGCAACAGCGCAGGTTTAATGGAATCGCGCGGCAGGAAGCTAATGAAGAAGGAGACCTCGGGCTGAGGATAATGGTGCCAGGCGGGGAGTGGGTGGGGTGGGGCCGGAGGGAACCAATGATGTCCCGGGGCCTGAACGGGGGATTAATCCAAACGGAGAAATGATGAATCAGTCATTCTCCACCTCATCCCGTTCAGTGAGACTGAGCGGGGAAATGGGAGGCAGCATTAGAAAAGAAAACTTGATTTTTAAGGTCTTCAGCCCTAAGTGATTGCATCCCTGGCCCCCCACTCTCATGGTTAGGGAGGGACCGACTAACACCCCTGACTCTCCCTCAGTGAACCACCACAGACCATCCAGCACCCCAGATTCTTCCCTCTCCATCCCTGACTCTCCCCCAGTGACCAAGCGTGGACCATCCAACACCCCGACTCTCCTTCTCCATCCCTGACTCACCCCCTCAGTGTCTTGCTTGAGGTCAGACAGCAGTGGCCCCGAGCAGAGGTGGGATGAAAGCCCCTCCCCTGCCTCCAGCCTGTCAGGGGGACCCACGGTGACATCAGGGAGGTGGTCCTGACCAACCTGATGTCTCGATGTCCACCACACCTTGTGTTCGATTGTCGTCGTCCCAACACAGTCTCCTAATTTACCATCCACTGGATGAACAGGCCAAATCAGGGCCCTCCCCTGGTTTCAGAGATTCAGGGGAAAGCATACTGGGCAGAGAGTCTGGAGGCCCGGCTTCTCACCACAGCTCAGCCTCGGGAGCTTCTGCATCTCCTCGGACAAGTCACCTTTCCTCTCTGGGCCTCAGTGTCCTCAAGGTGTGAGGTGAAAAGAATATCCTCTGCCTCTCCGGGCCTCACCCGAGTGTCATGACCAGAAAATGCTGGACCCTGGGGGTGGCCACTGGGGCCCCGAGCCTGGGCTGTAGCTGGGAATAAAGGAGGCAGCCTGGCAGGCAGATGGATGGAGGGTCAGACAGCTAGATGGGGAATTCAGAACAGTTTACTGATCAGGGAACAGAAATTGTCCTAGCCTAGAAACGGAGTAGACCTGGAGCTTGGGGCTCAGGCCGGGCCTGGGGTAGGAGCGGGAAATCAGGCTGCCTCTTTGGACTCCTGATGTTAGAGGCTGGACAGTTCCCAGGCCAGTCTCTCTCTGTGACTTTACAGATGTGATGTCCCTTTCCCCCTAAGTGAGAAATGCACTCGAATTGCAGCAGGAAGGATTTGGGATAAACTGTAGGTGCTAATGGTTGAGACCCGTCACCTCTGCCAAGGCCAGAACACAGACTGCAGGCCGCAGCTGGCCACCCTTCGGTACGGTCGGCCTAACCAGGCCCTTCATCTCTTTCCCAGCAGTGACCCTCCAAGGGCACTGCCCAGCCAGGACAGGGGGTGGGAAGGTGGTGGGCCGGAGCCTCGAGGGATTGTCCTGGCCTCGCTCCCCGCTCTGATGAGAGGAAAACTGTGCATGGCCCTGGGCTGGTCAGAGCTGATTCATGGTCTTCGGAGTGGAAGATCTGTCCAGCGGCTGAACAGTCACCGTCACGACGGGCAGAGGTGACCACACACTGCTGCAGCTCTTGGGAGGGATGGACGGAAGGAAGGAGGATGGGACGGAGGGAGGGAGGAGGGGGTGCTGAGGACTCGGGCTCTGAGCGACTTCTGCCGTGCCCTCCGCTGCTCTGTGTGGCCAATGGCCCCTGGTAACTCAGGTCACCAGCCTCTCAGCTACCTCTGGGGCTGAGCCTCCACTCTCGGCTGCCTCTCCTTCCTCTCAAACTCATCTTCCTAAGTGTCTCGCTTTCAACTCTCCTGTCTTGCACCCCTGGCTCACACCCTTCCCCCCACCTGGACTTCCCTCCCCCTTCAAATCCACCAGACCACGGCTCTCCCCCAGTTTCAAAACCTCCTGGTAGCCCACCTTCTTCGGGAAGCCTTCTCTGATTCATTTTTCTTCCCCCACCCCTCCGCCCCAGGTCTTATCCTCCCAGCTATTCATTCATCCGTATTTATTGAGCGCTTACTGTGTGCAGAGCACTGTAGTAAGCTCTTAGAAAGTACAATCCAGTAATAGAGAGAGACAACCCCTGCCCACATCAGGCTTACAGTCTAGGTGGCGGGTTGGGGAGTGGGAGGAGACGGGACGACAGACATCAAAACAAGTAAATAGGCATTACTTGGCCATGCATACCCTTAACACTCCTGCATATGGTCTATTATTGCGTTACTTTTTTTTTTACTCATCCTGTACTACTAATAGTAATAGCAGTCACTGCAATAGCAGCAGCAGCAGCAGCATTTACTGAATGCCCTCTTGGTGTGAGGCACTGTACTAAGCCCTTGGGAAGTGCAGAATAACAAAGTTACATATTCCCTGTCCGCAGTGAGCTTTTACCCTAATGGGGGAGACAGACAAATGTTTACAACTCGAACAGGCAGAAATAGAGTAGTCATATAGACACGAGAGGTAAGGAGGTGTAAATTCATTTTGAGTGCCGGACTGGGCTGAAGGGATGATATGGCTCAAGGGGTTGGGGTGGGATTTTAGGAGGACTTTGAATGTGGGGAGAGCTGGGGTTTGGCAGATGCAGGGAGGGGGAAATTGCAAGCCGGGGGACGGCGAGAGTGAAGAGATGGAGGCGGGAGAGTTTAGAGCAAAGTACCACTGGAACGTTTGTCTGGGAGGAGCGCAGATAGTAAACGGGGCCCGAGTTGGAGAAGATAGTTGGAGAACGCGGAGAGATGTGAAACCAACTGTGGGGAGTTTTTGTCTGATACAGACAGCACGGGGAGCCAGCGAAGCGTTATGAGAAGAGGAGAGGTGTGGGCTGAGCGACGCTTCAGGAAGATGATCCGAGCAGCGGCGGCGGGCGGTAGAGATGGGAAGGGGGTGAGTCTGGAGGCTGGGAGAACCGCGAGGAGGCTGGCACGATCATCTAGCCTCGGCGAGAACAGAGCTTGCCCCTGGGCGGTGGTAGTTGGAAGGGAGTGGATCCAGGAAATTCTGGATGGGATAAACCGGGTTTGGCAGCGGACTGGCTGGGAGAGTTGAATGACGGAACGGGGTCAAGGGTCGCATCAGGATGTGGGCTTTGGAGATGGGAAAGATTATTCTTATTAGTGTATGTGTTAAGCACATACTGTGTGTCAAACATTGTTCTAATCGCTGGAGTAGATGCAAGTCAAGCAGGCTGCGCACAGTCCCTGTCCCACGTGGAGCTCACAGTAGAAGTAGGAAGGAGAACAGGCTGCGAAACCGAGGCACAGAGAAGTGACTTGTCCAGGGTCACACAGCAGGCGGGGGTTGGAAGAGCCAGGGTTAGAAGCCAGGTCCTCTGACTCCCAGGCCCCTGCTCTTTCCACTAGGCCGTGCTGGTGGTTTTGTCAGCCGCAATGGGAAAGTTTGGGGGAGGAGTGGGTCTGGGGGAAGGATGAGGAACTGTGTTTTAGTCTTTGTTGAGTTTGAGTTGTCCTCAGGACGTCCGAGCAGAAACAGCCCGGTGGCCAGAGGAGATGCGGGTTTGCAGGTCAGATGAGAGGTCGGGGCTGGAGAGGCGGATGTGGGAGCATCGGCCGTACACAGGTGGGACCTCAACCCGTCCGAGCGGGTCAAGTGAGAAAGGGAGCCAGAACAGGGAGTCTAGGGAGACGCCCAAGGCGCGAGGGAGAGGGACAGAGCCGGCGATCGGAGAGGGAGGAGGAGAACCCAGACAGGAGGCTGCATCAGCAATATCTAGGCCTGGGAGGGTTTGGAGGAGGAGGAACCATCCACCTCTTCATTTTCCCATTCTGTTTTATTCGTCCTATGAATAATTTTTAGTGGGAAAGCTCTTTGAGCTCAGGGATGATGTCTTTTCCTCTATTGCTCTCCAAGTTCAAAGTACAGTGTTTTGCGTACACGAGAAACAGCGTGTCCTAGTGGATAGAGCACATGCCTGGAAGTCAGAAGGGCCTGGGTTCTAATCCCGCCCCATCCATTTTCTGCTATGTGATCTTGAGCACATCACTTAACTGCTCTGTGCTCGGTTATACGCTGAGGAGCAGCGTGGCTTAGTGGAAAGGCTTGGGAGTCAGAGGTCGTGACTTCTAATCCCAGCTCCGCCACTTAGCCGTGTGATTTTGGGCAAGTCACCTCACTTCTCTGGGCCTCAGTTACCTCATCTGTAAAATGGGGATGAAGACTGTGAGCCCCACTTGGGACAGACTGCCTACCTCGTATCTACCCCAGCGCTTAAAGCAGTGCTCGGTACATAGTAAAGCGTTTAACAGATACCATTATCATTATCTCACCTGTAAAATGGGGATTAAGACTGTGAGTCTCTTGGGGCGACATGGACTGTGTCCAACGCGATTAGCTTATATCTACCCCAGCACTTAGTACAGTGCCTGGCACATAGTAAATGCTTAATGAATGCCATTAAAAAACCCAACATGAGGCGCTCAGTAAATATTATGGATTGCCTGTTTGGGTACAGGTGTGCCTGCAATTATGCACGTGTTTTCGTGCGCGTGTGCTGTGCTAGTCCAGGCTGATCTAGAGAGAGTCTCACTGTCCGGCCGAGGGTCTCTGGGAGGGGGTGGTGGGGCTCTTAATCCTGCAACCTTGGAGACCGGAGCCTCCAGAGCGTTAGAAACGGTCCTCTCTCTAGCAACGGGGAGCCTGTGAAGCGCACCTCCGGGCCAGTAAAGCCGCCGCGGCTCCGCCCGCCCGGAGGATGCGGGGGGGAAGCCGGGGAAGAGGCTTTGGCACCCTTAGGCACTTTGAAAATAGTTTTGGTTCCCCGGCGATGTGTGCCACAATGATCCCCTGAAACAACAGCCGCCTAAAAATAGCCTTGTTTTCTGTCCTGAGCTCCTTTTAACTCGGTTAGTCATCCCCGACCCTTAAAATAAACCGGAGAGCAGCCTCTCCTGGTAGTGGCTATAAACAAATTTCGGAGGAGGGAAGAGGAGGAGGAGGAGGAGGAGGAGGAGGAGGAGGAGGAGGAGGAGGAGGAAAGAGGCGAGGGCGGCAGGGAAAAAGGAGAAGGAAGATCGGAGGTCTGCAGCACCAGGCACGGTCCAAAGCCTGGGCCGTGCCGCCAGCCAGGACGATCGGCAGCCAGGGGTCTGGATTCTGCTCTCTGGGATCTATCTGCGCGCTCGGGACTCCGGCTGCTGCGCTCGGGGCTCTGAACTCTGCGCTCTGCGCTCCGGCCTCTGAGCTGGGCGCTGTGCGCTCCAGGCTCTGCGTTCTAGGCCCTGCGCTCCAGGCTATGCGCTTTGCGCTCCAAGCTCTGCGCTCCGGGCTCTGCGCTCCAAACTATGCCCTCTGGGTTCTAGGCTCTGCACTCCAAGCTATGCGCTCTGCATTCTAGGCTCTGCGCCTCCAGGCTCTGCCCTGTGCGCTCCGGTCTCCGCGTTGGAGACCAGCCTTCAGTGCAAGCTCCCGCTGTTGCAAGCTGCAGCCGCCGCCCCGGGGCCTGCGAAAACTCCCTCGGAGCTGGAGAGGGGCCAGCGTGCCAAGGCAACGGCATTAAACAGAGGGAAACAGAGCGGGGGAGCCCGTCATTTCGGGAGGGAGAGCGCTCAGGGCAGGCTGCGAAAGAAAGTCCGGGGCGCTCTTGTCCCCCCTTTTAAAGGGGCAGCGGCCGGCCGAAAACCGACAGGACCAGACACCCCGGCTGACCCCAACCGGCCGAGGCTGGGGAGCTATTTGGGCACGGGGCTGAGTGTGCACGGGCGTGTACGCGTGGGGTGTGTGTGTGTGTGTGTGTTTCTAAGTGTCTGGGTGTGTATCCGTGAGCAGTCGCTTCAAATTTTGGCTGCGGCTCTTCCCGAATCTGAAACTTTTCCGGCTGAAGGCATCCCCGATTTTCCCCCGCGATTCCCGTGCCCTCCATCCCCCCACGGAGTCCTCCCTGATCTCCATCCTGTCCCGCCCCTCTGGGACACGGGCGGAGGCGGCTGTCCTTTAAGAGAGGGTGACCCTCTGGTCTCCCCGAGCGACTGACCGCCCCGCAGCTTAAAGGCCGCCAGCCACCTACGTTTAAAGCGGCAGCGGCATTTTCGAGTCTCCCCTCCCTCCCTCCCTCCCGCCGGTCTCTTACGATCTCATTTCTCAAAGGCTTACTGCATGCCAGGCACTATACTGAGAGCTGGGGTAGATACCAACTAATCAGGTTGGATGCAGTCCTTGTCCCACATGGAGCTCACCGCTTTAATCCCCATTTTACAGATGATGTAACTGAAGCACAGAGAAGTGAAGTGACTCCCTTAAGGTCACACAGCAGACAGGTGTACTTTCCAAGCTCTCAATACAATGCTCTGCACACAGTAAAGGCTCAATAAATACGACTGAATGAAGTGGCAGAGCCAGGATTAGAACCCAGGTCTGTCTGACTCCCAGGCCTATCCCATTAGGCCATGCTGCTTCTCTATGAAGAGTTAGGGTCCAAAGTTCACTGATCCAGGCAACCCAGCCTCTCCCCGAAAGAAAGACCCTCCCTCTTTCTAGGCCTCAGTTAAGCCGAGCGATGACGGTCCCTCTCTATAAGGCCGCGTCTGCTCTCCTCTCCAGCCGATGTCCCCTATGGCATTCTAATCCATCAGAAATGAATAATATTTACGGAGCACCTACTATGGGCAGCCCACTCTATTGGATGAGTACTTCATGCAAAGCCCTGATCTGACTTGTGAAGAACTGGTAGAAGAAATATAAGAGGTGAACCCTGCCCCTAAAGAACTCACAGTCTCCTGGGGAAGTAGGGAACACAGATTGATTCATAGATCATATGAGAGTAAGCGGGTGGAGAGAAATAATAACAGTGGACTTCTGCATATGTGCATTTTCAATTATTCTATTTCCTCCTTACATAGTACACCTTTACCCATTTTATCCTTGACTTTCCTTCCTCCTTCCACTGTTTGTAAATAATTTTTACCCGCCTCCTCCATTAGATTATAAATCCTTGAGGGCAGGGACCCAGGTTGTTGTTTATTTTTTCACTGTACTCTCCCAAGTAGTATAGTGCTGTGTACTCACAGTAGGCACTCAAAAAATGTCACTGATTGATTAGGTGGATTAATACATTGATGAAAAATAAACAGCCAAGTCCATGAGAGCTGTGGAAGCTGATGGGGAGGTATGATCTCGAAGAGTGGGCTTCCTGGAGGAGGTGACATTTGAGGCAGGAACTAAAATGATAAGAACTGATACCATTCAGCTTCCCTGGGACACCAGGGATTTTTCCTAGCACCAGTTCTCCCAGAACTTTCAAGCAGGTTCACGAGGAGTCCTGAAAGGAGCTCTCCTCCCCTATATATACACCCCCCCACACACACACACCCCCAACACACACACACCCCCAACACACACACACACACACACACACACACACACCAGATCTCCCCATTGTGGTGCCTGGGGAGAAGAAGACTTAATGTGCTGCCCCTGTGACTGATCCATCTGGCTGGATTTTTCCATTCTCTCTGCCCCCTCATGGCTTAGAGACAAGTGGTTTCCCCAACAGGACAACCAACCCTTGGACAAAGTCTCCCTGGGTCAGCTCCCTGTTCCACCCAGGCCAGGACTGTCCTGCGGGTCACCTGGAGGAGTCACAGGCTGGTTGCCCTCTTAGACTCTGACCCTCTGGTCTGGGTTGGGCCATCCAAAAGCCCTGACTCTCCCTGCAGTGACCCAACATGCAACATCCAACACCCCTGACTCTTCCCCTCTCCATCCCCGACTCTCCCCGTCAGCACGGACCATCAACTCCAGTTCCATCATGAGGTGGACGAGATACCACCACAAACCCTCCGGTGGCATTCTCTCTGACACCCTCCCCTTGCGATGAACTCCCTGCCGGATCACGGCCCTCCCCGTCTTCAAAGCCTCTTGAAATGTCAGCCGCCTCCCATCTAGGAGGCCTTTTTTGACTGGTGCTCACAAACTGCAGGCCTTCAGTCACCCCATCGGCCTCCTTAGCACTCCTGTGTGGAATAGTTCATTCAGTTGCCGATCTTCATTTTATTCTGCCTGTATTTCTGCCTGTTGTGTGGTGGGTATTTGCCTCCCTGTTTGCCCATTAAACTGTAAGTGCCTCAAAGGCAGGGACCATGGGTTTTATTCCTATTGTATGTCCCCGACCCTTATACAAGGCCCTGCCACAGGCAGTTCCCACTACAGTGCTTTGTGATCACTCGGCCTTCTCTTGGGTGACCTATACACAATAGGTGCCCAGTACAGCACTCTCCCCTCAGTAGGTAAATGTTGACCACCACCTGCATCACCCCCAACAAGGGGAGTTTATTTAGCACCCGCAATTCCCAGAGAGAATCCGCCCCCGCAGTGAGTTGTCATGGCTGGTGTTTTCAAGGGTCCCATTTTGCGGGTGGGGGTTGACCCTAGTGCCAACTCCTCTTCCCTCGAGTGATCCCGGGGAGGCCTGGCTCTCTGGTCTTCCAGCACTGGAAGCCACCCTGGGGACGGGCGGGCAGTCACTCATGGGGTGTTTTACGCCTCCTCCCCAGTACTGTGGAGAGCTGCCAGGGGTGGGGGGCCGGGGCCGGGGGAGAGAGCCGGAGGGGGAAGGGTTGAGAGGGGAGCAGTGCGGGACAGGCTTTGAACGGGCCGCCAGACGTCTGGAGGAACCCGAGTGCGCCTTCCTCAGAGCGGTACTTCACTTTCAGTGAGGAGACCGCAGAGCTCCTGTAAAATACTACACGGGCCCGGCTGGGCTGGGGCTGGGCTGGGACTAGAGTTGGGACTGAGCTGGGGCCGGAGCTGGGACTGGCTGGGGCTGGGCTGAGTCGGGGCTGGAACTGGGACTGGGCTGAGTCCGGGCTGAGGCTGAAACTGGGCTACAGCTGGGATTGGGCTGGGTCTGGAACTGGGACTGGACTGGAGCTGGAGCTGGGACTCGATTGGGGCTGGGTCCGGAGCTGGGATTGGGCTGGATCTGGATCTTGGACTGGGCTGGATCTGGAGATGGGAATGGGTAGGATCGTGATCTTGGACTGGGCTGGATCCGGAGCTGGGACTGGGCTGGGGTTAGCGCTGGATCTGGATCTTGGACTGGGCTGGATCTGGAGATGGGATTGGGTAGGATCGTGATCTTGGACTGGGCTGGATCTGGAGCTGGGACTGGGCTGTTTCTGGAGCTGGGATTGGGCTGGAGCTGGAGCTGGGACTGGGCTGGGTCTGCAGTTGGGACTGGGCTGGATGTGGGGCTGGGGCTGGAGCTGGAACTGGGTCCGGGCTGGGAAAGAGAACCGGGCTGGGCGGAGGCGGGGTCCGAGGCCGTTGCGATCTGGGGTGTCCGGCCCCCGTCGGGGCCAGGCGTCGGGCTGGGAGCCGAGCCCTCCGCCCTCCGCCCTCCGCCCTCAATCTCGGCGGCGGAAACCCTGGCCCGGCCGGCCCCGCTAGTAAGAGTCATTTCGCAGAATGCGATTTTCCTTGCTGACGCTGCCAGGGGAAGCTCGTGTCCAAATTTCCACCGCGGGGGAAGCCTACGATTTTACATAATGACTTCAGCATGCACCCCTGGACCCCCGGACCCCCTGACCCCCGGGCCCCCGGACCCCCGGACCCCCAGGCCCCCGGACCCCCGGACCCCCCGACCCCCCGCCCTACGGGGGCGCAGTTTGTCTCGCCCCGGCCGGTGGGGGGCGTCGGGGGCGGGGAGGTGGAGCCCCCTGTCGGGCTGCCGGCGAAGCGGGACCCCCGGGGGCTGCAGCCGGGAGGGGGGCGGGGGGCGGGGGGCGGGAGGGGGAGGGGAGAGGAAAGGAGCGGACCCTGCAGCCGTCGTGATGTCAGGGGTGGGAGGGGGAGGGACAGGAGGGGGAGGAGGAGGAGGCCGGGCCTGCGGGGGGGGGGGGGGAAGGGGAGGGGAGGGCGGAGGGGGTGGGGTGAGGGGGGCGGGGGGTATTTTCCAGGTTTAAAAAGGCAGCGGCCTGAGCGCTCCGCTGCGTCAGAGACTTTGAGATTCTTCAAACTCGCAGAGACAAACCCGCCCGGCTGGGGAGGACTAGGGAGGGGGCGGATTAACTTCACAGCGGCCCCCCCCAACACACACACACACACACACACACGCACACACACACAAACACACATCCCAGCTCACACAGGCACATACACAACAGTCCCGTCATTTCGGGACTGCACAGGACCAGAGCCCTCCCCCTCTCTCTTTTTCTTTCTCTCTCTCACACACACATACACACACTCACGCTCAAAACACACACACACCCCAGCTCATACAGGCACATACACGACAGTCCCGTCATCTCGGGACGGCACAGGACCAGAGCTCCCCCCCTTCTCTCTCTCTCTCTTTCTCCACACACACACACACAGCTCACACAGGCACATACACAACAGTCCCTTCACCTCGGGACTGCCCGGGACGAGAGCCCCCCTCTCTCCCCCTTTTTTCTCTCTCTCTCTCTCTCACTCTTCCACGCACACACACCCAGAGATTCACACCCACACCCCGCTACATCCACGTCTAGACCCCGACCCTCCACCAGCCCCTTAGAGACGCTTTCAGAAGGAGACCCAGACACTCAGACCCCCACACACCCACACGGACGCGCCGGCAAAGATAGCCAGGCACCCCGCAAACCCTCACCCCTCCATGCCATCTCCCTGGGGCAGCTGCTGTTAGCGCAGGAAACGGCTTGGAGTTCCTCTCTTCTGGAGGGCGGGGGTGGGGGGTGGGGGCCGGAGGGGAGCAGAGCGCTCCGCGGAGTGTGGGGGGCGAGGGCAGAGGGCGCCTCGCTCCGGCCGCTCCCGCCGGGTGGATGCCCGGTCCTGCCTCCGGCCGCAGCTCCAGCTTCCCGGTCACCGTGTCCGGCTTTCCGCTCGGGCCTCCGGCCTCGGCCTGTCGGGCAGCCCGGTCGGGGGGTCTCCAGGTGGCCGCCGCCTCCATGAAGTCTGCCGAGGAAGGTAAAAGCGGGGTCCCGTCCGTCCGAGCCACGTCGCCCCCCCCCCCTTTCTCCCCCGGCTGCGGGATGCTTTGGGGGAGGGGGCGGGGATGACCACGGGGCTGGGGAAGCAACGTGGTTTAGTGGAAAGTGGAGCTCCGCCACTTGTCTGCTGTGTGACCTTGGGCAAGCCGTTTCCCTTCTCTGGGCCTCCGTTACCTCCTCTCTAAAATGGGAATTAAAACTGCGAGCCCCCCTCCCCCCGCCCCGGCCTTGGGGCGATCTGATTTCCCCAGCGCTTAGGACAGTGCTCGGCCCACAGTGAGCGCTTTACAAATACCATCACGATGAAGACGGTGTCGTTATTATGTTAAGGGGTGGGCGGGGGGGCAGTTCGGCCCGAGGAGGGGGTCCGGAGGAGCTCGAGGCGGGTGGTCGTCGTCCCTTTCCCTCCCGATTCCTCTGCCCCGGCCCTTGGATCCCGTTTGAGTCGAGGGTCAAAGCCAAGGGCCCCAGGATTCCCAGCCAGGATGGCTGGTCCTGGAGGGGCGTTGGCGACTCCGACTGTCTCTCCCGGAGTTCGAGCAGAGGGAAGGGTCTTGTGCCCGCCACCCCACCCCTGGAACCCTCCTGACATCTAGTAGGGGACCCCAGAAAATCAACTTCCCGAAGAGAGGAAACGCCAACCTCGTGAGCGCTTTCTCCCACTCCTCCCTTTCTTGTGGGAGAGACGGGGGCGCAGAGACGGGGAGGCAGAGACAGAGAGACGGGAGATGGAGTTGTTGGGGAGACGGAGATGAGGGCGAGACAAACGGGGGGAAAGGGGAGAGGGAAGGAGGCAGAGATAAGGAAGAGAGGCAGAGGGCGGGAGTAGGGACAGAGACACGCAAGAGAGAGGGAGACAGAGAAGCAAAGGTAGAGATGGAGACACAGAGAGAGACGGAAGCAGAGATATCCCCAGCTGAGATACCCCGAAGGGGGTCAGAGACAGGGAGAGAACGGGGGGGGGGCGAGAATCGACCCCAAATTTCCTCTGGTTTTAGATCTCGAACTAGGCCGCGGCGCCACCATCGCCGGCAAAAACCGATGCCCTCGTGGCGTTATAAAAGACGGGTACTGGGCGCTTCCCCCATCTCCCCTCCTCTCTTTCCCCCCATCCCAACGGGGCGGATCCGGAGAAAGTTCAAAGAAACTACCGATCGACCCTCAGGCTCGAACCCCGAGGAGCCGGAGCCTGGGCTTTGCACCCTCCGAAATCCGAGGGTCTCTTGCCCCTTGACCGGGCCCCGAATCGCGTTGCAGGAAGCGAGGGGCATGTCTGTCAACTTTTTCTTCTCTCTTTCCACTGTCTCCCTTCTCCCATCCGCCCGTTGGGTACAGAGCACTGCGCTAAGCGCTTGAAGAGTACGCTACAACAGAGTTGGTTAGACGAGATTCCGGCCCACAAGGAGTTTATAGTCTGGGGTGGTGGGGGGGCGCGAGGGGAGACCCGTAAAAAATAAATCGGGAATAGGTGCAAAAGAGCTGTGGGGCTGAGGGGAGGTGGTGACTATCAAGTGCTTAAATGGGGCAAGTGCACAGGCGACGCAGCAGAAGGGAGAGGAAGAAAGGGAAAGGAGGGCTGAGGCGGGGAAGAAGGCCTGTGGGAGTCCTCTGCTCGCCCTTCTCCCCCTTTTTCCCTTTCCCTTCTCCGCTCTCCCCGTCCCCGGGTCTCCCATATGCTTGGCACACAGTAAGCGCTTAACAAATGCCATTATTATTATATTCTAGTGGGCATCCCTCGAGCTTTGTATATGGACGTCAGCAGAGCCACTACGATCCTGCCCCGGGCCCTCACATAAAAGTAATAATAATAATATCATAATAATAATGATGGTATTTGTTAAACGCTTATTATGTGCCAATCACTGTTCTAAGAGCTGGGGCAGATGCAAGGTCATCAGGTTGTCCCACGTGGGGCTCACAGTCTTCATCCCCCTTTTACCGATGAGGTAACTGAGGCACAGAGAAGTGAAGTGACTTGCCTAAAGTCGCACAGCAGACAAGTGGAGGGTCGGGATTAGAACCCACAACCTCTGACTCCCAAGCCCCTGCTCTTTCCACTAGGCCACGCCGCTTCTCCACCAAATGCTCTCCCGGCTCCGGAGGTTCAGGCGGTGCGGCCTACAAATTAGTACGGCCTAGTGGCTTGAGCGTGGGCCTGGGAGTCAGTAGGTCGCGAGTTCTAATCTTAACTCCTCCACTTGTCTGCTGTGGGACCTTGGGCAAGTCATTTTGCTTCTCTGTGTCTCAGTTCCCTCATCTGTAAAATGGGGACAAAGACTGTGAGCTCCGCGTGAGACAACCTGATTACCTTCTATCTACCCCAGCTCTTAGAACAGTGCTTGGCACATAGCTTAACAAATACCATTATTATTATTATTGTTGTATTATTGTTATTCTCTGTGCCTCAGTTCCCTCCTCAGTAAAATGAGCCCCACAGGGGACAGGGACTGTGTCCAAGCCGATTTGCTTGTATCCACCCCAGCGCTTAGAACAGTGCCTGGCACATAGCGCTTAACAAATACCATAATTATTATTATTCTCTGTGAGAATAATTCTCGAGACTCTGAGCCCTTCAGGGGACAAGGACTGTGTCCAACCCGATTTGCTTGTATCCACCCCAGCGCTTAGTACAGTGCCTGGCACATAGCGCTTAACAAATACCATAATTATTATTATTCTCTGTGAGAATAATTCTCGAGACTCTGAGCCCTTCAGGGGACAAGGACTGTGTCCAACCCGTTTTGCTTGTATCCACCCCAGCGCTTAGTACAGTGCCTGGCACATAGTAAGCGCTTAACAAATACCATAATTATTATTAAATTATTATTCTCTGTGAGAATAATTCTCGAGACCGTGAGCCCTTCAGGGGACAAGGAGTGTGTCCAACCCGATTTGCTTGTATCCACCCCAGCGCTTAGTACAGTGCCTGGCACATAGTAAGCGCTTAACAAATACCACAAGTATTATTATTATTATGGTCCGGGTGCGGGGTCCAAGCTTGGGTCGAGCTCCCTGGGTGGAAGGAGCCCGCGGCGCAAATAGGCCCGGGACCCGCAGAGTCACGCACTGCAGCGCATTGCGGTAGACACTCCTCCGCACCCGGAGCCCCTCCGAAGAGAAGGTCTCTAAACCTGCGGCCCTAACGGGAATCCCGTCGAAGAAGCCCCCAGGCCAGGGCCGAGAAGGCCGGAGCCGCTTTAGAGGAACGGAAACAATAACAATAATAATAATAATAATCGTGGTCTTTGTTAAGCGCTTACTATGTACCAAGCGCCGTTCTAAGCGCTGAGTAGACCACAAGGCAATCAGGTTGGGACAGTCCCCTGTCCCACATGGCGCTCACGATCTCAGTCCCCATTTTACAGATGAGTGAAGTGACATAATAATCGCAATAATAATAATGATGGGATTTAAGTGCTTACTATGTGCCAAGCACTGTTCTGAGCGTTGAGTAGATACGAGGCAATCAGGTCGGGCACAGTCCCTGTCCCACATGGCGCTCACAGTCTCAATCCCCATTTTACAAATGAGGGAAGTGAGGCATAGAGAAGTGAAGTGACATAATAATCGTAATAATAATGATGGGATTTGTTAAGCGCTTCCTACGTGCCAAGCACCAAGCGCTGGGGGAGATAGAAGGTCCTCACGTGAGGCTCACAGTCTTAATCCCCATTTTCCAGATGAGGTAAATGAGGCCTAGAGAAGCGAAGTGACTCGCCCGAAGTCACACAGCTGACGAGTGGCGGAGTGGGGATTAGAACCCGCGACCTCTGACTCCCAAGCCCGGGCTCTTGTCACCAGGCCATGCCGTTCGGTACCGGGCCTGTTGGGACCCCGGGTCTACTCCCCGGTTTCGAGCCCAGAAATCAGGTTTTGGGGTCCCGACCTCTCTCCTGAAGGGGCCGGGGGGAGCGTTTCGCACAGAGTGTGGGGAGAAACAGGGGCGGGTTGCCCAGTGGTAGGGTCGGCGGGGGTAAGGGGGAGGGGGTCCACAGGATCGCATAGTCGGGGAGACCCAAATTGGGGGTGAATGTGGAAATGTAAAGAGTTTCCCGGGGCCTCGGGGGGTCGGGGGGCGACCAGGGGAGGAAGGGCGGTGGCTCCTCTCCATCTGTTGAGGTGCCGGGACTCCTGGCTTCACTGTGGATCAGCTGAGAGATCAGCTGCAGTGGGCCCATGAGAGGGTGTATGCCGCCGGAGAGTTGTGTACCTTCATACACACTGGGCGTGTACACTCTGCGCCCCCTGGGTGGGTACACTATGGTACCCGGAGGGGTTCCATGCCCGCTCGAGCGTGCACTCACTGGCTGTTTGCACTATGGTTTGGGTGCGGGCATTAGGGCATACCAGTGTCTGTACACTTCGGTGTGATGTTCGCAATGCGGTATGGGTGTGTATACACTACGGTGCACTATAGATGCCTAGGCTGTGTGTGCGTCTCTGTGTCTACACCGCGGCAAACCATGCGGTGTCTGTACACTGTGGTGTCGCGTTCGCCCTTTGGTATGTGCGTGTACACATTGTGGTGCCCTGTGGGTGTCATCGCTATGTGCCCTTAGTGCGTTTGCACCGTGGCGTGTGTATACGTCATACCGTGGGTGTCTATGCTGTGTGTCCTTTGCACTGTGGTGTGCGTGCATATTCAATTCAGTCGTATTTATTGAACCCTAACTGTGTGCAGAGCACCGTATGTGTGTACCCTGAGGCATACCGTCGGTGTCTACGCTCTGTGTCCTCAGTGCGTTTGCACTGTGGTGTGTGTATATGTGCGTGTACCCCGAGGCGTACCGTGGGTGTCTATGCTATGCGTCCTTAGTTGTTTGCCCTGTGGTGTGTGCATATGTGTGTGTACCCCGAGGCGTACCGTGGGTGTCTATGCTATGCGTCCTTAGCGTGTTTGCCCTGTGGTGTGTGTGTATGCGTGTACACTGAGGCATACCGTGGGTGTCTCTGCGGGGCCTTGTACCCTAAGATATGCTGCGCGTTCTCAGGGAGGTGAGCTTGGGCCCTGGGACGTGCACACTGGGGTGTACCATGGATGGGTAAGCTGCGCCTGCAGCGTGAGGTGTCTGGGGGTGGGCGTGTGTTTTTGGTGTGTTCCCACCGTGTCCACTGGGAGAGATTGCCCCGGGGCAGAAACTCTCGCTAGGAATGGAGCCCGAGGGGAGGAGGAAGGGGAGGAGGAGGAGGAGGAGGAGGAGGAGGAGGAGGCTGCAGGCTAAACGTCTCTGGGCCCCAGCGATTCCTCTTCGCCGCCCGGAGCGTCCAGCGGGGGGCGCGGGAGAATAATAATGACGGTATTTGTTAAGCGCTTACTATGTGCCAAGCACTCTTCAAATAGTAATTACAGTAATGAGGGTATTGGTTAAGCGCTTCCTGTGTGCCAAGCACCGTTCCGGAAAGGAGAAACAGAAGCGGCTCCATCGGGTTGCCTTCCTCGTGGGGAGTGTCGTGGTACACGCGCACACACACAAACACACACACAGACACACACAGAGCACAGGGATGTATCCCAACCCCCCTCCTCCTCCTCTCTCTCTCTCTCTCTCTCTCTCTCTCACACACACACAAGCAAACCCACTGCCGCACACATACCTGACTACTTGTTTGGTTTTGTCGTCTGGCTCCCCCTCTGAGAGTGTGAGCCCGTCGTTGGGCAGGGATGGTCTCCCTCTGTTGCCCAATTGTACGTTCCCAGCGCTTAGTCCAGTGCTCTGCACACAGTAAGCGCTCGATAAATACGGTTAATGAATGAATGGACACACAAACACACCCCCACCCTCTCGCACGCACCTCACCCCAAGCACTCACACCCCCACCCACGCCTACACACACACACACCCCTCACATTCAGCCCCTCCACAAAAGCACACACACACCTCACATTCGGCCCCTCCACAAAAACACACTTACCGGGACTTTACACCTACAGAGACGCGCGCACACACTCGCACAAACACGCTCACCGGCAGTCGATCGTGTTTGCGGAGCGCTTACTGTGCGCAGAGCGCTTGGGCGAGCCCAGTGTAACAATCCGACACATTCCCTGCCCACAAGGAGCTAACAGTTTAGAGACGAGTTTATGGTCTCCCCACCCACGGATACGCCCACCGCTCACCTCAGTGTACCCGCATACTCCACAGCACACGCAGTGTGTACACCCGTGGAACACCATGGGATCTGCGCACACGGGCACCCTTAGAGAAGCAGTGTGGCCCGGTGGGTGGAAGGCGGGCCTGGAGTCAGAGGGACCTGGGTTCTGGTTCCGCCTCTGCATTTGTCTGCTGTGTGACCTAGGGCGAGTCTCTTCACTTCTCTGGGCCTCAGCTCATCTGTCAAATGGGGAATAAGACTGTGAGCCCCATGTGGGACGGGGACTGTGTCCAGCTACTCCAGCGCTTAGAGTAGTGCCTGGCACATAGTAAGCGCTCAACAGATACTACAATAAGAAGAAGAAGGATAACCCAGTGCACCCACAGTGTACACCGGTGTCCAGAAAGAGCGTAGACCCCTTCGTCCGTATTCACACGCTCCCACGAAGGCGCACACACTCAAAGATGAGGGCAGATGCTGGCATGCATGCCCCCCTCCTTTCCGGCCTCTGGGGCGGGTCCCTCGGTCAGTGCCAGGTGGGCATCCCGAAGGTGACCCCGGCGTTGAGGTTGGCACGGCAGGGTCCGGTCTCCGAGGGCCGCTGGGGCCCGCCCCAGGCGCTGGACCGTGCGTTCAGGCGCGAAGGCCTGCGCTAAACCCTGCGCGCTGGGGCGCAGCTCCGCTCTAGCTCCCCGTTCCGTGGAGCAAAGCCCGGGACTCCAGGAGGACCGCTGAGCACCTGGCTGGGCACCGCTGCGTATAATAATTATAATAGTATTATTATTAAAATGATAGTGATGGCATTTGTTAAATACTGTATGCCAGGCACCGTTTAAGCGCTGAGGTAGCTACACGATCATTATGTCTTGCCGAATTGTCCATTCTTAGTACAGTGCTCTGCACGTAATAAGCGCTCAATAAATGCGATTGAATGGATGAACTGGATTGGATCCAGTTCCTGTCCCACACGGGGCTCCTGGTCTTCACCCCCATTTTACAGATGAGGGAAGCGAGGCCCAGGGAAGTGAAGTGACTTGCCCGAGGTCACCCAGCAGACAAGTGGCAGAGGCGGGATTAGAATCCAGGTCCTTCTGACTGCCAGGCCCGGGCTCTTGCCACTAGGCCATGCCCTTTCGGGGGTCCTGTCAGGGCCTCCGTGGAACTGACCCGGGCCGGCGACTCGAACCTTTCGATGTGTTGGGAAATCTCCTCCTCCTCCTCCTCCTCCTCCTCCTCCTCCTCCTCCTCCTCCTCGTCCTCCTCCTCCTCCTCCTTCTCTTCGTCCTCCTCCTCCCTCCTTTTTCCTCCTCCCCTTCCTTGCCCTCGGAGGAAGGCTGGGAAAGAAGTCCCCTTTTCCCCCTGCCCCGTACCCCGCGGTAAAGAGAGGGGCGGAGGAGAAAGAGCGCAGAAGGGAGGGGAAAAGCTGGGGTTGAACTTCTGCTTTGGTGTGTGGAAAGGCAAAGGAAAAGAGCTGGTTGGACGAGGGGGTCATTCAGTCGTATTTATTGAGCTCTCCCTGTGTATAGAGCACCGTACTAAGCGCTTGGAATCCCGGCTCCGCCACCTGTCAGCTGTGTGATTTTGGGAAAGCCACTTCACTTCTCTGGGCCTCAGTTCCCTCATCTGTAAAATGGGGATTGAGACTGTGAGTCCCACGTAGGACAGCCTGATTACTTTCTATCTACCCCAGCGCTCAGAGCAGTGCTTGGCACATAATAAGCGCTTAACAAATCCCATCATCATTATTATTATTATTGTTATTCTCTGGGCCCCAGTTACCTCATCTGTAAAATGGGGATTAAGACTGGGAGCCCCGCGTGGGACAATCTGATTACCTTCTATCTACTCCAGCGCTTAGAACAGTGCTTGGCACATTATAAGCGCTTAACAAATACCATCATTATTAGTAGTAGTCGTAGTATTAAGGGGGGGAGAGCCCCCCGGGGGTGGGCGCGTCTACACTGGGCCGGGCTTGTCTGCACCTGCGGGGGCCCTGGGCAGGGATGGGAGTCGCTGCTGGGTGGGGAGAGGGAGAGGTGGAAGAACCCGGGGGCCCACGGACCCGCCCGCCGGACCGTCCCAACGCCCACTCCACCGATGGTCTTTGAGGATCGATCAGTCAATTGATCAATCAATCAATCATATTCATACATGCATTCAATCGTATTTATTGAGCACTTGCTGTCTGCGGAGCACTGTAATAAACGCCTGGAAAGTACAATTCAGCAACAAGAAGAGTGGCTTAGTGGAAAGAGACCGGGCTTGGGAGTCAGAGGACTTGAGTTCTAATCCTGACATTGCCACTTGTCTGTTGTGTGTCCTTGGGCAAGACGCTTAACTTCCCTGTGCCTCAGTGACCCCATCGGTAAAATGGGGATTAAGACTGTGAGCCCCACCTGGGACAACCCGATTGTCTTGTGTCTACCCCAACGCTTAGAACAGTGCTTGGCACATAGTAATCGCTTAACAGATACCATTATTATTATTAGAGACAATCCCTGCCCACAACGGGCTCACAGTTGAGCGCTTACTGCTTGCAGAGCACTGGACTAAGCGCTTGGGGGAGGACAATACAACAGAGATGGTAATAATAATAATAATTATAATGATGGTATTTAAATGCTTACTGTGTGCCAAGCACTGTTCTAGACACCTCTGCCTCTCTGTCTTTCTGTATTTGTGAGCGCCTTAATCCCTCTGCCTCTGTCTGTGCTTCTTTCTATCCATAGCTCTGCCTGTCTCTCTTTCTGGTCCTGTCTCGGCCTGGGTCTCTCCGTTCCTGTCTCTGACTCTCATTGTCTCTCTTTGCTTTTATCTCTGTCTCTTTGTCCCCGTCTCTTTGCTTCTATCTCTGTGTGTCTCCTCTGTTCCTCTTTCTGACCGTCTCGGTGTCTCGTTTTCTGCTTCTGTCTCTGCTCGTCTCGGTCTGTCTCTTTGTTTCTCTCTTTGCCTGTGTCTCTCTGTACTTGCCTCTATCTCTGCTTGTCTCTGTGCTTGAAGAAACAGCACGACGTAGTGCATAGAGCACGGACCTGGGAGTCAGAAGGTGCTGGGTTCTAATCCCGACTCCGCCACTTGCCTGCAGTGTGACTTTGGGCAGGTCACCTCCCTTCTCCTGTGCCTCAGTTCCCTCATCTGTAAAACGGGGATGAAGACTGTGAGCCCTCCATGGGACAACCTGATTACCTTGTATCTACCCCAGCGCTTAGAACAGTGCTTGGCACATAGTAAGCGCTTAACAAATACCAACATAATTATTCTCTGGGTCTCATCTGGCAAATGGGGATAAAGACCGAGCCCCACCTGACGACCTTCTATCTATCCCAGCGCTCAGAACGGTTCTCGGCACGTAGTAAGCGCTTAACCAATACCATCATTTGTCATCTATTTATTATAATATTATTATTATCTTATTCTCTCGGCCTGTGTCTCTGTGTACCTGCTTCTGACCGTCTCACTGTCCCCCCGTCTCTCTCGGCTCCTCTCCCTGCCTGTCTCTCTATACCCATCTCTATTTCTGGGTGCTTTTTTCGGTCTCCACTTCTACCCTGGCCTATCTCTCTGCTTAATTTCTGCCTCTGCCTGTCCCTCTCCCCCTCTCTATCTCTGCCCCCCACCCCCTTCTCTTGTCTCTGCCTCAGTCTCCCTTCTCCCCCGGCCTGCCGTGGCCCCCAGCAGGAGGGAGGTGGGGAGAGAAAAGGACGGGAGGCCCTTCTCTCTCTCTGCTCCTTACGTAGGGGGAATTATTTTAAAAAGGAGGAAGCCGGCTGGTCGGCGGAGCTCGAGGGTTGTTTATACAATCCCGGAAATATCAACAGGGAGGGCGGGGGTGGGGGTGGGGGTGGGGGAGGTGGGGGGCGGGGCGGGGGGTGGGAAGAAAGAGGGGGGAGGGGGAGGCAGAGGTCCGGGCCTAGAGTCACATTACAGTCGGGAGCTGGAGCGAAGAGGAGCTCGACCTCCAGCCCGACCCCCTCCCCAGCCCGGAGGTCGGGTCAGCGGGTTAGCCCCCGGGACGAGGGACAGAGACAGAGAGATCGAGAGATCCCACCCAAGAGACCCCCCCCCCAAAATCCGCGGCCGGGACCTCCCGCCCCCCCTTCTTCCCCCCTCCCCGGGCAGGGCCGAGAGGAGGGGGCTGGACGACAGGTGTCCAGGCCCAGGAGGAGACCCCCCAGAGACGGGCAGAGACTGGGCTAGAGGGAGAGAGAGAGATAGAGAGAGGGAAAGTTGCTCCCCCTCCCCCAGTCCGCCCCCTGCCCGGTCCGGGGGGGGCGGTTTGGACCAGGCGGGCCGGGCGGGGGGCGGCCGGGGGGTCCCCAGCTCCCAGCCATGACGAGCCTGGAGGAGGATCAGGAGTTTGACTTTGATTTCCTCTTCGAGTTTAACCAGAGCGACGAGGCCGCTGCCCCCCCCGAAGCCGGGCCCGGGGCTGGCAAAGGTGGGTGACTCGAGGCTCCCCCTCCCCAGTGGCCCCCCGCACATGTCTTCTGGACAGCGGGGTGCCCGGGGAGGGGGCGGGGCCGGTCCTGGGGAGCAGAGGTTTGGAGGGCACTGAGCCCCAGACGTGAAAAAAGTTGCTTGGTTTTTTTTTGGGGGGGGGGGGGGGAGGGAAGGTGCTGGTCCCGGGGCTGGAAGTTTTGGAGGGAGTTAAGGCCGGGAGACTCTGAGGTGTGAAGGAGGAGTGGGTGGGCTGGTCCCAGGGCACAGAGCTGAGCCCGAGGGGTGCAAACGTTTTGGGGAGAGGGGCTGGGCCGGGGACTCCAAGTCTGGGGGGGGGTGCTGAGGCCGGGGGGCGGGGCGATAAGATAGGGCTGGTCCTGGGGGGGAGCGATTTGGGGGACGCGTCCACTTCTGACCCCCCATCTCGGCTGGGGTGGGCGGGTTTGGGGGACTGAAGTGGGGGGTGTCACCTCTGTCCTCTTGGCTGGTTGTCTGGGTTCGGAAAGGTCAGCCCTCCATCCCTGTCTTTCCCAATGTCCATAATCCCCCTCCCCCCGGCTGCCACCCGGGAAGCCTGGGGATTTTGAGACCCCCTGAACTGACCCCCCCCCCCCCCCGGGAGGCCCTAAGGGATGACCCGCAGCTTCCTCCGGATCAGGCCACGATGCCCGCTCTCGGCGGGCCTGGCATTTCCCCACCCCCCAGCTGGGTGGCAGGCTGAAGAGGCACAGGGCTAGGGGTTCCCCTTCCCCGCCTTCTCGCCCAGACGAGGGCTCAGCATGTTTCCGTACCCCCACACCCCAGTGACAGTGACAACACCCCGTTGTAGCATCCAGCTCCCCTTGGATTCTAGCTTTCCCTGGGCTTTCTGAGAGGGTGGGACATACCGTACTCTCCCAAGCGCTTAGTGCAGTGCTCTGCACACAGTAAGCGCTCAATAAATGCGATTGACTGATCATTAATCAGTGGCATTTATAATAATAATGATGATGGTGGCATTTGTTAAGAGCTTACTATGTGCCAAGCACTGTTCTAAGCGCTGGGGTAGATAGGAGGTAATCAGGTTGTCCCACACGGGACTCACAGTCTTAATCCCCATTTTACAGATGAGGGAACTGAGGCCCGGAGAAGTGAAGTGACTCTCCCAGAGTCACACAGCTGATAAGTGGCGAAGCCGGGATTAGAACCCACGATCTCTGACTCCCAAGCCTGTGCTTTTTACAGAGGACTGTATTAAGTGCTTGGGAAGTACATTACATCAGAGAAGCAGCGTGGCTTAGGGGAAAGAGCAGGGGCTTGGGAGTCAGAGGTTGTGGGCTCTAAACCCGGCTCCGCCACTCGTCGACTGTGTGACTGTGGGCAAGTCACTTCACTTCTCTGGGCCTCAGTCACCTCATCTGTAAAATGGGGATTAAGACTGTAAGCCCCGCGTGAGACAACGTGATAACCTCGTATCCGAGAGCTTAGAACAGTGCTTGGCACATAGTAAGCGCCTAACAAATACCATCATCATTATTATTTGTTACAACAGAGTTGGTAGATATTTTCTCTGCCTTATTTTCCTCGGCCTCTGACTGTACCCGGGACCCCAGTCGGGTCTCCCTGACTCATTGGCTCTGTAAAAAAGTCCCCACCCGGCCCCCATTTCCACACCACACTCCGGTCTCACCTCTACCCATGACAAATGCACCTGTGGGTTCAACGATGGTGTGGGCTGGTAGGGTCAACTGGCTCCTCTCTAAACAGGCCCAATAGAGTTCCCAGGAATCTCGGGGTGCAGTGGAGAGCTATTACCACCTTCAGGCACCACCACCCCCACTTCCTCCCAACCCCGATCCAGCCCACGGCCTTCTCCTCTCCTCTTGGAGAGGACAGAGCTGCCATTTAGCTCAATGACCAGATAAAACCAGACCGGACCTCGCCCTCCGTGGGTGTCCATCATGGGCAGAGTTCTGTGCCGGGCACCCATCACGGGCAGGGTGTGTTCTGGGTGCCACTGGGGAAAAGAGTGGGTGATAGGTACTTGTCGTGGTCTGGCTGGATGCTGGGCACTCAGTTACGGGCAGGAGTTGTGCTGGGTAGTCGCTGTAGACTGGGTTGGTGCTGGATGCCCATTAGGGCAGGATGTGTACTGCGTGTCCGTCGTGGGCTGGGGAGTGCTGGGTGACCGCAGTGGACAGGACTCAGTGTTGGGTGCTTGCTATGGCAGAGTATGTGCTGGGCGTCCACTGTGAACAGAGTGTTTTCTGGGTGCCCTCTGTGGATAGAGTGCGTTCTGAGTGCCCGCCGTGGAGGGCAGACATCAGAAGCCTGAGCTGAGACTCCTGTCCTCAAGGAACTTACAGTCCAGTGGTGAGACGGCTGCCATAAATTGATGATTATGGACATTTAGGACATAGAGGAGATCGAATCATAATAAACCCTGGTGGAGAACGAACAGCTAAGGTTTAGGGGCAGAGGTGGTTGATGGAGTGACATGACCAGGAAGTTGGGGCGATTCCTCCTGTCTTCCTCTTTCCTTCATCTTCCTCTTTCCTTCCTCCTCTCTGCTCCTCTCCTTTCCCCCCTCTCCCTCCTTCCTGTCTTTCCTTTTCCTCCCTTCTCTCTTCCCCTCTCTCCTCTTCCCCCCTTCCTCTCTCTTCTCTTCCCCTCTCTCCTCTTTTCCCTTTCCCTCCCTTCTCTCTTTCCCCCTCTCTCTTCTCCTCTGTCTCCTCTCCTCCTCCCCACCCTTTCCTCTCCCTGAATTTCTCCACACCCTCCCAGTTTCTGTTCTTTGGCTAGTGTATTTTGCGGTCTCATCTCTAAGCTAAAGTCCAACCTCTTCCTCGGAGAGATTGGCTGTGGATTCATTCACAAGAACTTGTCCTCCCCTGGAATCCCAGAGCAGGACTAGCTCTCGTCCCCTTCTAATTTCTCCTTCCTGCCTACTTTCTCCTCCTTTCGCCGTCGGGGCTCCGGGGTCGGGACAGGCTGGGGCACCTTTCAGGTCGACTCCGAGGGGCAGGAACTTGAGTTTTGGTTTGCATTTAAGAATTTATACGGCATAAATAACTGATGAGCTCGACAGGCTGCAGAGAGCAGGCTGCAGGCTGCCCCACCCTTTCTGTATTCAGATCCAGGTTTCAGCCCAGGACGCAGGGTGGGTTGAAGGTGGCCATCCTGGGCAGTAGGTGATGGACTTGGAGTTCTCCTCTTCCTCTTCCTTTTCCTTCTCTCCCTCCTCCTCTTTCTCCTCCTCCTTCTCATTTTCCTCCAACCAGGCGAGATTTCCTTCCGCAGCTGAGGCCGAGGCAGAACAATGATTCCGTTGAGCTGTAATCTCCTTATCCCCCTTTAATGATTGCCAGCAAGTCCAGGGGTCTGAAGAAATCAAAAGTAACTTATTTATGGGCTTAAACCATTTTATTATGAATTTTCATAACTGGCCTTGTGCCTCCGCTCTCCCTTTGCCCTTCGTTCCAAAAGTGATAATGCCAACTGTGGTATTTCAGGGCTTGCTATGTGCTAAACACTATCCTAAGCGCTGGGGTGGATACAAGATAATCAGGTCAGAGAAAGTCCCCATCTGACACGGTGTCCACAGTCTAAGTAGGAAGGAGAACAGGTATTGGATTCTCATTTTCCAGAGAAGTGAAGTGACTTGCCCAAGGTCATACAGCAGACGAGGGGTGGATCCGGGACTAGAACTCAGGTCCCCTGAGTCTCAGGCCTGTGTTCCTCACCCTAGGCCATGCTACCGGTCTTCAGTGGGCCGGTTGGCTTCTTGTTTATGACACAAGAATCGCCTTAAATTTTGAAGGAATTATTTTGGTTGCCCAAACGCTTTCCTTTCTTCTTTTAGCTCTCCACTTTGCCTCCTCTTCCTCCCCCTCCAGTGGGACGAGGCTGGCTGACCTACACTCCTGCCCCTCGACCTCTCCCAAGGGACCAGGGTGGGGTCAGGGAGGCTGGCAATTTCTTGTCCATTTCTGTTGGCATCTTCAAAATGGTCAGGGGTTAATGACATCAGAGAATGTTAAGGGATGGGACTGTACTAGGTGCAGAGCACTGTCCTGGGCACCTCCTGTGTGTAGAGAGAGGGAAATAAACACCCCTTGTATTCAGAGCTCTGCCAAAGAGCAAAAACTAAGCACCCACCGTGTGTAGGGCACTGTCCTGGGTACCCACCTTGGGGGGTTCTGGGATGCTGGGGGAATACAAGGAAGAAACAAGAAGAGAAGCAGCATGACTTAGCGGATAGAGCCCGGGCCTGGGAGTCAGAAGGACCTGAGTTCTGATCCCGGCTCCACCACTTGTCTGCTGGGTGGCCTTGGGCAAGTCACTTCACTTCTCTGTGCCTCAGTTCCCTCTTCTGTAAAATGGGGATTAAGACTGTGAGCCCTATGTAGGGCAGGGACAGTGTCCAACCCGATTATCGTTTCAACCCCAGCACTTAGAACAGTGCCTAGCACACAGAAAGCGCTTAACAAATAACATACTTATAAATGGGGAGGCGAAAGGCAATTCCCCCCCCCCCACTCCCCCCACCCCCGGGTCTAAAGGGACAGTCAGAGGCGTGAGAGGCCATCTGGAGTCGAAAAAGCATGGCCTGTCCTACCTCCTCGCCCTGCCTGAGATGGAGCCGCTGCCCGCCACGGCTCCATCTCAGGCAGAGCGAGGCGGTCCTGGCTCCCCCAGTGGCCCCACTACGGTCCGTGGGCGGCCAGGTGTGGCCAGCGGGACCGGACGTTAACTTTCCACCGCCGCTCAGCTCTCCAGCGGCCGGACCCGAGGCCCCCGACCTCCACCAGACCCCCTCCCTTGCACTGAGGCGCGCCTGGTTCTGTGCAGGAAATGTGCCTGCTTTCATGGTAATCTGCCCCTCCATCTCTCTCCCTGCCGGGTCAGATCTGCCAAACCCACGGAAAATAGAGCACGCTAAGGGCTTTGATCGGGGAGAGGCAAGAGGAAAGATAAAAACCCAAAAGGCGGGGGTGGGGCCAGAGGCCGGGCCTGTGCTAGCGTTGACCCAGTGTCTGGGGCATCTGCAAACTAACGAACCCTCAGAATCCCTTGGCGTGAGTCCAATTTGACCACGTTTGATGGACATTTCCCGCTCATTATAATTAAAATAATTACGGTATTCGTTAAGCGCTTACTATGTGCCAGGCACTGTACTGAGTGCTGATACAGTGCCCAGAACAGTGATCTGCCCTACGTGGGTGCCCAGAATGTGGCCCTGCCCACGATAGGGGCTCAGAACAATCCTGACGATGAAGGTGGCGGGCCTCAGGATTACTCATAAGCCGTCGGGAAGAAAGTTTGGAGTTGTCCCCGAGCTGGGAGCAGAGCCCACGCCGACACTGGGACCGTGTATACCATTCAGGGCCCAAAGCAGAGCGCCCGGCTGATGGCGGTGCCCGAATTATCACCAGGGTAACGCTGCCGGTACCTGGCTCACAGCCAGAACGGGCCCAGCGGGCCGTCGGCTCGCCCCGTCCAGAGAGTTGCCATTCTCAAATGTATTTCTCCGGTGGGCAGAATCGAGGACGGGCCCCGGAGCACCATTGCTGAGTGCAGCTT
Source organism: Ornithorhynchus anatinus (assembly GCF_004115215.2). NCBI lineage: Eukaryota > Metazoa > Chordata > Mammalia > Monotremata > Ornithorhynchidae > Ornithorhynchus > Ornithorhynchus anatinus. The sequence continues at coordinate 28,123,435 of NC_041750.1, read as the reverse complement.
GGGAGCGGAGCACTGGGCTGATCAGACACCAGGTCGCCCACAGCCTACAGTGGGCCAGCGAGGTGACAGTGAAGGAAACCGGGGTTTCGTGTGTTTGGCCAGACTGCCAACTAGATGTGAGAAAGGGCTTCTTTTTTTCTCTCTCTTGCTTTCCTCCTTTCTCTCTCTTGCTTTCCTCCTTTCTTTTTCTTTCTTTCTTTCTTTCTTTCTTTCTTTCTTTCTTTCTTTCTTTCTTTCTTTCTTTCTTTCTTTCTTTCTTTCTTTCTTTCTCTTTCTTTCTTTCTTTCTTTCTTTCTTTCCTTCTTTCCTTCCTTCTTTCCTCCTTTCCTCCTTTCCTCCTTTCCTCCTTTCTTTCTTTCCTCCTTCCCTCCTTCCCTCCTTCCTTCCTTCCTTCCTTCCTTCCTTCCTTCCTTCCTTCCTTCCTTCCTTCCTTCCTTCCTTCCTTCCTTTCCTTTCCTTTCCTTTCTTTCTCTCTTTCCTTCTTTCTTTCTTTCCTTCTTTCTTTCTTTTTCTTTCTTTCTTTCTTTCTTTCTTTCTTTCTTTCTTTCTTTCTCTCTCTCTCTCTTTCCTTTCCTTTTCTTTCTCTCTTTCCTTCTTTCCTCTTTTTTTCTCTTTCTTTCTCTCTTTCCTTCTACTCTCTTTCTCTCGGGCCAGACACTGTATTAAGCACTGGGCTAGATACAAGATTGTCATGTTGGACACAGTCCCCGCCCCACAAGGGGCTCACAGTCTTAATCCCCATTTTACAGATGAGGTGACTGAGGTACAGAAAAGCGAAGTGACTCGCCCAAGGTCACACAGCAGGCAACAGGGCTTTTCCTCAGTCGTCAAACTCCTCCCCTTGGAAAAAGGCAATGTAAATTTGTTGATAAGCCGGAGTTATGGGTCACGTGGGCATCGGGGGATTCACTGAGCTTTTCTACAGTGGACCTATCTTGGTCAGTGGTGGGGAGCTGGACACTCACCTCTTGCCCATTGACTCTCTGAGGGCAGCAGTGGGCATTTTGAAACCTAAAACTCACTAACTCGCATTTTCTGTGCGGTGTTCTTTTATTCTCTAGACTGTAAGCTCGTTATGGACAGGGAATGTGTCTATTGTTATAGTGTACTCTCCCAAGTGCTTAGTACGTGTTTTGCACATAGTGTGTGCTTGATAAATACTAATTGAATGAATGAATCCCAAGCCATTGGTTTGAACTGGGCACTGACGGGTTTACTGCAGTGTGTGCGTGTGTGTAAATAAGAATTGATAATTAGCAGAACTGTGGTCTTCTGAGCGTAAATAAGAACTGAGAAGTAGCAGATATACTGTCCTGTTGGCATGTGGGTGTGCATGTAAATAGGAATTGATAACAAGCAGAACTGTGTTGGTGTGTATGTGGCCGTCTGGGTGTAAATAAGAACTGAGAAGTGGCAGATCTATTGTATTGTTGTATGTGTGGGTGTAAAATAACCTCAAGTTACATCACACTCCTGTTGGATATTATTGTTAGCTGGAAGGAAAGTAAGAGTTTGGTTGAAAATTAGTCTATCCAGGAGGTTACATTTGACTCTCTATAGAGGCACTTCACTGTCCCGTGAGGTGTATCTGGGGAGGCTGTGCCTGCGGTGGGGCTGGTTGAGGGGGTGGAGGGGGACAGATCGATGGATGCCATTTTCTCTCCCCCCGTACAGCCTTGTCTTATCTCAAGAGGAGGTCAGTATGTTTTCACAGGTTTAGGTTTGTTTGTTTGGCTGCCAAGACTTTGTGTCGTGGGGCTATGAGACAGAATGCCCCATAGAGCATTCTGGAAACAACGCTTGGTGAAGAAAATGTGAGTCAGATTAGAAAGGACTTCTGAAGTGAGAGTTGCGCGAGACTGGCAGGAGATCTCGCCCGCTTTGGCTGGGGGTGGGGATGGACTGGGGCACGGCTAGGGCTGGGGCTGGGGTAGGGACTGGCAGACTTTGAAGTTGATTCCCTGACCTACTCTCACTCTTACCCTCCTCTCCTCTCCCATCCTTTTTTTAAACGGTATTTGTTAAATGCTTGCTATGTGCCAGGCACTGTATTATTATCATTATTATTATGGTATTTGTTGAGGGCTTAGTATGTGCCAGACCCTGTACTAAGCACCGGTGGATACAAGCAAATCATGTTGGACACAGTCCCTGTCCCGCAAGGGGCTCCCAGTCTTAATTTCCATTTTACAGTTGAGGTCGCTGAGGCCAAGAGCAGTTAAGTGACTCGCCCAAGGTCACACAGAAGGCAAGTGGCAAAGCTGGGATCAGAACCCAGGTCTTTTGACTCCCCCCAGGCCCGTGCTCTACCCACTCGGCCATCCTGCTGTCCTGTGATTTTTGAGGGTGCAGTGCGTCTCAGCCTACATGGGGTTTGCTCGAAATATGCGTAAAATCATTCTGCTTGCATGGAGGGATGTGGAGCAAAAGTCACTGGTTCACGCAAAGTGGAGAGAGTGCTTAGTGGGAGACAACAGGGCAGGCTGTGTCTGATTTGAGAGAAGTCCGCCCGACCCACCCTCCATAAGCAAGAAAGTTTCTAAAAATATTTTTCTTCTGGTTGGAGTATTGGCGTCAGTTCATCGTGGCCACTCTACCTGGGCATTCATCAGCAAGAGCACTGTGCGGTCACTGTACTGAGCACAGGGTGGGGTCTGAGCATTGATCAGTATGAGCATGGCGTGGTCACCGTGAGTGCAGGGAGGGTGCCTGGGCGTTGATCGGTGTTTTTATGGTGCAGGGAGAGTGCCCGAGCATTAATCAGTGTGAACACTCTGCAACTATTGTACTGAGCACAGGAAGGGTGCTTAGGCATTGATTAGCATGAGCACTGTGTGTGTCAGCACTGAACTGAGCATGGGACGGTGACATTGATGAACCCTGGGCCCTGGGAGCACAGTCAGGGAGGACGGGGGAAGGATGGTATCCTTGGAATAGCCATTAAACAGGAGCAGGCCGGGGTCTCTCTAGACCACCCGTGGGCTCAGCGGCTAGAGCAGTGAGGGCAGTTAAGGAAGCCGACACAGGTGAACCCTGAGTTGTGGGGTGGTGAGGGACACCTCCTCAAATGCAACACCCATGTTTTTGGGGATTGGAGGCCTGACTGGCCCAGAAGTCAGGGGGACCTGGGTGCAAATCCCAGCCCCGCCACTTGTCTGCTGTGTGACTTTGGGCAAGCCACTTAACTTCTCTGGGCCTTAGTTACCTCAGCTGTCAAATGGGGATTAAAACTGTGAGCCTTACGTGGGACAACCTCATTATCCTGTATCTACCCCAGTGCTTAGAACAGTGCCTGGCATATAGTAAGCGCTTAACAGGTACCGTAAAATTCAAAAATTAAGTTTTAAAAAAAGGCACAGTCACTGTCTAAGTACCCCTGGAGCTTAGCCCCGGGCCTGGGAGAGAGGGCCAGTGTTTGGGGATGAAACAGGGTGGTGAGATGGGGGGTAGGGGTGGTGGGACGGGGCCGGCCCTCGGATGGGCAGGAAAGCAGCATTGGATTGGGGAAGGACTCAGTCCTGGGAGGAAGCTGCCCCGGAAAGAGAGCGGTCACTCTGTCATTGTGGTGTGCACACACACACACACACACCCATCCACCCACGGTGTTTCGTGGTTCTGATTCAGCCCGGGCATCGATGCCTTCCACTCAGGCGTTTGTTTCATCTGGTCACCCCGGGCACTGGGCGGCTTTCCTGAATCCCTGCTGGGGGTGGGCAGTGGGAGCTGGTATTCCCAGGTCTGACCCCCCTCCCCCCCACCTCCCACCCCCTTGTGTTCCTGCAGCCCTGGGTCTGTGCTCTGACCCCTCCACCTCACCAGCTCCCTGTGTACCCCAGTAAGGTCCACATCTGTGGCCTGCCACCTCCCCAGCCTCCTGTGTAGCTCCGGATCTGTGCTCTGACCCCCCTGCCTCCCCATGAGGAGTTTCCAGAGGGCCGGGGGTCCGCGCGCCCCGGCGCAGCGTCCAAGCCCCAATGAAGGCCTGGGGTTTGTGAGGGTGGGCAGGGTCGTGGGCATTTCCCGGGGGCGGGGACGCTCTCCTCACCCCAGCCTCTCGTTCCTGTCTTGCAGAACACTATAACTACGCACCGCCGAACCTGAGCGCGGCCCTGCCGCTAGGCATGGCCCCCGCCACCGCCTGCCTCGGCCTGCAGGCCGCCAACCCCGTCATCTCGGTCATCCCGTCCCCCGGCCACCCCGCCGGCTACGGCACGGGCCTCGACAGCGGGCCCCCGGGCTACTACCTCGCCCCCGGCGTCCGGCCCAACGGCGGCCCCACCCTGGAGAGCCCCCGCATCGAGATCACTTCCTACCTGGGCCAGCATGGCGGCGGCGGCGGGGGCGGAGGCGGAGGCGGCGGAGGCCACTTCTTCCACGAGGCCGCCGCCGAGGACCCCGGCCCGCCGCCGCCCCCCAACTCCTCCTCCTCGTCCTCGTCGTCCTCCAAGCGGCCCCCGGCCACGGCCACGCTCAGCTTGCCCAACCTGGAGGCCTACCGTGACCCCTCCTGCCTGAGCCCGGCCAGCAGCCTGTCATCCCGCAGCTGCAACTCCGAGGCCTCCTCCTTCGAGTCCAACTACTCCTTCCCGTACGCCTCGCCCCAGACGTCTCCCTGGCAGTCCCCCTGCGTCTCCCCCAGGACCACCGACCCCGAGGAGGGCTACCCACGTGGCCTGGGTGCCTGCACCCTGCTGGGCTCCCCCCGCCACTCGCCGTCGGCCTCCCCCAGGACCAGCGTCACGGAGGAGAGTTGGCTGGGGCCCCGGGGCTCGCGTCCCTCCTCGCCCTGCAACAAGCGCAAGTACAGCCTCAACGGAGGCGAGGCGGCCCCCTACTCGCCGCGGCCCTCGCCCACGCCGTCGCCCCAGGGCTCGCCCCGCGTCAGCGTCACGGACGACACCTGGCTGGGCACCTCCCATCAGTACACCAGCTCGGCCATCGTGGCGGCCATCAACGCCCTGACCACCGACGGCACGCTGGACCTGGGCGACGGCGTCCCCGTCAAGGCCCGCAAGACCGCGTTGGACCACGCGCCCGCCGCCGCCGTCGCGCTCAAGATCGAGCCGGCCAGCGAGGACCCCGGGCCCCTCCCGCCCCTCGCCGACCTGTCCCCCGAGGAGTTTCCCGGCTTCCAACACGTCCGCAAGGGGAACTTCTGTGAACGTTACCTCTCCGTGCCGCAAGCCCCCTATCACTGGGCCAAGCCGAAGCCGCCGTCCCCCACGGCCTACATGAGGTGAGGGCCCGGGCTGGGGGGCCGGACGGAGGCCCGGCTGCGGGGGGCCTGGGGCGGAGCCGGGCCGGGGGTCTTGGAGGAGGGCCGGGCCGGGACGATGCGCTGACAGAAATCCAACAAGCTCCCAGACGGTTGGTCATTTGGGCTTCGCTTCCTGCCTTTCTTTCTGCCCTCTGATCCTCTGAATTTAGTCCTAGCTTGCCTCCGGCTTAAAAGAGCATTAAGTCGTTGCTATTTAGCCAGTTGGTGTTTAGACACCTCCTCTGTAAAGAATGCTGAGCGCCAGTTGTGTGCAGAGTACTGTACTGGGCGATTTCTGTGGACAGAGTGTTTTACTAAGCTTTGGGAGTATACGGCAAAAGTAGGAAGGAGGGTAGTAGTGGATTTATTATCCTAGTGTTTGTTAAGTGCTTACTATGTGACAAAAGCGCTGTTCTAAGCGCTGGGGCAGATATAAGTTTATCAGGTCAGACAGAGTCCCGATCCCACGTGGGGCTCACAGTTGATGAGCTCCTTGAGGACAGGGATCGTGTCTGTGAACTCTAGAGAAGCGGCATGGCATAGTGGAAAGATCATGAGTCAGAGAACGTGGGTTCTAATCCCGACTCTGCCACTTATCAGCTGTGTGACTTTGGGTGAGTCACTTACCTTCTCTGGGCCTCAGTTACCTCATCTGTCAAATGAGGATTAAGACTGTGAGCCCTAATGGGGATAACCTGATTATCTTGATTCTACCCCAGCGCTTAGAACAGTGTTTGGCAGGTAGTAAGCGCATAACAAATACCATCATTATTATTATGTGTTTTTTTAAATGGTATTTTCTTAAGCGCTTACTCTGTATCAAACACCGTTCTATGCTGAAAACAGTGTTTGACACATATTGTCCTCTCCCAAGTACTTAGTACAGTGCTCTGCCTACAGTAAGTGCCCTTTCAATGTCATCGATCGACTGATGGCCTCTGGTCCTCCCCTCAGGGGAATGACCGAATGACCGGTGAGTGTCAGTCCAGTCCCAGGGCTTGGTGACCTAGGCCCTGCCCGGAGTTCCTCGGTCACTCTCTGGTCCCTGCCGTTTGGAGTTCCCTTGGGACTCCTGGGACTAGGGGCGTGTAGGTGAGCAAAGGTGAATTCAGGCCTGCATGGCAACACTCCCTCTCCCAAACATCTCCGTGAAAGTTAGGAGCAACGGGGCCCAAGCCCGGCCCATGCAATCCGGACCTCCTCAGCTTCCGAATGTTGGATTCCCCAATCTGGACTTGGGAAAAATCCATCCTGCTGTCAGGGAGTGGGGTGGAGTCTTGAATATCTTCTGAACAATCTGGCCATCTTCAAACTGAGCCCTAGGGGCTGTTGTTGCTCACTGTGTGGTAGTTTTTGTGTCTTCACTTCATTAGGTCCCTTCCTCCTTCCTCGCTCTCAGTCCACGAGCCCCTTGAGGTCCAGGGACTGTGTCCAGTTCTCCTAGCGCTCAGGATAGTGCCGTGAATAAAGTAGGTGCCCCATACATCCCACCATCTCCCTTCACCGCCTCCCAGGGCGGTCCTCGGTGCTGCTGACGGGAGAGGCAGGGGTTCCCATTGGCAGGAATTTCTCGGGCGACTGTGCCGGCCAAACTTCTGGTGTCTGTGTCTGCCGGCCACAGACGGCCCCTTGTTAGCTGCGGGCCGCCCGGCCTCCCCTCCTGCCAGCACAAACACTGACCCCCGGGGGAGCCGGGCAAAGGGGGCCCCGACCGTCTGTGGCAGGTAACGCCTTTCCGCCATGCGTTGCCTGCGTCAGCAGTGTTGGCCGCTCCCGTCCGGGCCGGGGGCCCGGATACCCCAGGGGCACTGTGACGTCAGTGGCGGGCCTGTCCACGGTGGGCTGGTCTCCCCCACCCCCCCAAACCTTGTGTCACCTGGTGCGGAGAAGGAGCCGGACTGCGCCCATGGCACTGCTACCCACGTAACAAAAACCAGAGTGTCCGGCATCACCTGGACTCTTCCTCTTCTTGCATTTTGCCCCACCTCAGTCCTGATAGGCTGTGAGGATAATAATAATTATTATTGTGGTATTTGCTATGCCCTTGCTATGTGCCAAGCACCGTTCTAAGAGTTGGGGCAGAGGCAAGGTAATCAAGTTGTCCCACGTGGGGCTCACAGTCTTAATCCCCATTTTACAGATGAGGCAACTGAGGCGCAGGGAAGTTAAGTGGCTTGCCAAGGTCACGCAGGAGACAAGTGGTGGAGCTGAGATTAGAACCCATGTCCTCTGACTCCCAAGCCTGTGCTCTTTCCACTTAGCCATGCTGATCCGGATTTAGGGGGTTCCCAGATGGGGAGAGGGGCCCTGATCAAATCTGGTCCAGGGAGCAGCCATGATGCAGGAGAAGCATTTCCCTAAACACTTGGGTAATTACATAATAAACAGACCAGACACTGTCAGTCAGTCATATTTACTGAGCGCTTACTGTGTGCAGAGCACTGTACCAATCACTTGGGAGAGTACTTAGGGCTTAATATTTAGCCATGGAAGGCTCATAATCTAGAAGGGGGCAAACAGACCTGTTGAACCAAGACAGTGGGAAACAAAAAAACCCACAAAACTAACTATGGCGAACACACACACACACGCGTGCGCACAAACACACACACACACACACACACCTACTGACCTTGTTTGTGTGGTCGGATCTGCTCTTTGCGGTGTCTGGTGCTGTTCTTGCCTTGGCCACCTTTTCTCATCATTGTCTTGGAGTTTCTGCTCAGAACGAGCCAAGCCGCTCCTCTCTGGACTCCAGTGCCCCAAGGTGGTCTTTCTGCCCCTGGGATCTCCCAGCCCACTGGTGAGATTTCCCTACAACGTACCCCCTGCCCCCCTTCTCCTCCCCCAGCACACACACGCATGAACACACGTAGACACACTCACACGTGCCCAGCCGGGCATCTGAAATCAGTGAGATTCAGACGCTTTTCTCCTGGTGTCTGAAGTATGACAAACAGTCAGGGTTCCTTATCACTGGGGAAATGCATTTGACCTTTCTCGCCATGAGGAACTGAGGCATTTTTCTCTCCTACAAATCATCTGATGGAGGTTCCTCTTTAGGCAGGCCAGAGGCAGGCAAACGACACTACCCTAATTGTATTGATTTTTCAAACTGACCCATCTGTTGGAGGTGCCCTTTACCCTTGGCCTTTAGCCTCGTCTTCAGGAGTCAGGGAAGGACGGACAGGACACTGAACACTCAAAGTGACCCGACTCCTTTCCTCGGACACTCAATAGGGCTCCCCGCTTACCCCTCCCCACCCCCTCCCACGCACTGTCCCCAGCTCTAGACCTTGAGGGCTTTGGTTGCATTTCTGTAGGTTCCGTGAGAATGAAACCAAGATCAAAATCAGCAGAAGGGGCTAGAGAGTCTGTGGCTGGCAGAATGAAGGCCACTCCATCCTCTGATGCTGCTCTCGGGCTCTTCTCCTCGGGTCCCGGCCCCACAGGGTTGGGGGCAGGCCGACAGGCAGCCTGGCCTTCCCCTCCCCCCTGCGGGACCAGTCCGCCCTTGCGATTCATCACTTCTGGCAGCCTCGCGCTTCTCTCCCTTTCCCCGGCCGGGGGCAGGAAATGAAGTGTGTGATGAAGATAACCTCAAATAGGAAATAGCTGCGACAGGCTGTTCAGAAACTGTTGAACGCGCCACGGACCTCCCTTTATCGGCGAGGCTGCTGCTCGATTGCCGTTTGGTGCCTATCAGAGTTCACGGAGGGTCTTCGGAGCCCCGTTCCACTGAACCCCTCCACCCCCTAAGGGTCCTCGGGCTACAGCTCGGGAGGATTCTGCCGTGCTGGCTGAGAATCTGGAGACCGGCCGGCGGAAGTGGGGGCGGAAGGGGTAGGCGTTCTTTGCTTTGCGCTGGGGTTTTGTCGGGTTTGGAGCCGTGGGTATGGGCTTGCGGCCTGTCTCCGATCAACCAGTCAACCAATGATAGTTGCTTTTGAGCAATTAATGTGTGCAGAGCATGGTATGAAGCACTTGGGAGAGTACACCAGAGCTAGTAGACATGGTCCTTGCCCTCTAGGAGCTGACCGTCTACTGTATGCAGAGCAACGTGCTAGGTGCCTGCTGTGTGCAGAGCGCTGTTCTGTATCCCTACTATGTGCTGATCCCTGTACTGGGCCTCTACTGTGTGCTGAGCACTCAACTGGGCACCTACTTTGTTCAGAGCACTGAAGCGGGCACCTTCTGAGAGCAGAGGTGCTGTATTAGGCATCTTCTGCGTGCTGGGTGGACTCCATGCTGTGCGTAAACTGTGTTCCTGCCCTTGAGGAGTTTACGGTCTAATCCCCGAAACTGGGCTTCCTCAATCCATCAGCGGGACGAGGGCTGAGAGGGAGGGGAGATGAAACGGTGCTGGAGGAAGTGCAACTAGTGTGGATTTCCCCCGTCCCCCCTCCCCCACCCCCGTGAATGGGATCCCAGAGCCCCGCCCACGTAGATCCACCCTGAGCCACTGCCGGCACCATCCCCAGGAGTGGTGAAGACGCAAGGAGTCCAGGCCACCAAGTGTGGCCACGCGTTGGAGCCGCCCTTGAGCAGGGGGATCCCCCGTTCTCCACGAGTCTGGGACAATGGGTTGCTGTGAGAGTTGTCCGGCTTCTCGACGTCTTCTTCTCCCTGTCCCACAAAACCTGGGTGGAGGGAGCGCAGGAGTGAAGGGCAGGGCACTGGACGCAAGGATGAACGAAAGGCCAAGACACCTTCCCTCTCTGTCTCCCCCGTTCCCATTCAACTCCTGCAAAACCAGAGCAGCCCTCCAGGAGATGGCCCCCAGGTTTGCCCTGTAGAAGGCTCAATCTAGTCCTTGCGGCTCGCCAGGTTAAGGACTAACCCTGCTCCCTGTCTTCAGCCCGGCCAGGTCTCGGCCGGAAGCCATGAGGGTGGACCCAAAGCCAGGATCTCATTTCTCCTCCCTTTGGTCCTCCACCCCCCCCCCCGAGACTCTCAGAGGCTCTTGTGTCCCCTCTGTGGGCCAGAAGTCTACAGGTGGCCTGGGCCAGCCTGGGGGGAAGGGGTGAATGACTCAGCCCGAGGAGACCAACAGCCCATAGGCCTTTGGAGGAAGTTTATCACTTTGCTAAAAAAAAATCCTCTAGCAATTGGCAAAACAGGCCGTGTGTCCTCTTCTTCCCCCACCACCCGCCCCAGCCTCAGGTGGCCTCCGCGAGCCAGCCTCCGGCTCCTCCAGGGCCATGGGGCTGTCTGGCCGGCAGGCCAGTGGGAAGGGGATCCCCACGGGCAGTGTGATGGGCAGCGGTCCTGCTGAGGCGGATCCCAGCCGTCGGAGAGGACACGTGCATTCACTGTTAATCTTCCATCCCCTCTCCCTCTTGATTTGCAGCCCGTCTCTGCCAGCGCTGGACTGGCAGCTGCCGTCTCATTCGGGGCCCTACGACCTGCGCATCGAGGTGCAGCCCAAATCCCACCACCGGGCGCACTATGAGACCGAGGGGAGCCGGGGGGCCGTGAAGGCGTCGGCCGGGGGCCACCCCATCGTCCAGGTACCATTTCCTGCCAGGCTGCGGCGGTGGGTGGAAGAGAGGGGCAGTCGGACAAGCAATCGATCAATTGTATTTCTAACGCGCTTACTGGGTGTGGAGTGCTTTACTGAGCACATGGGAGAGTACAGTAGAACAATATGCAGACATATTCCCTGCCCAAAATGAGCTTCCTGTCTAAAGGGGTCAGTCAGTTGTCCTGCGCTATACACTGCTGGGACAGCTCGGTGTTTGGCTGGCCTGCCCCCAGTCTCTAGGGAGGCCAGAGTGCTTGGTTCTCTGCCCGAGGGTGACAGTCTAGGATCTAAAGTTTCTGTCTCCTATATGGAGGAGGTTCAGCCATCTGATTCTACACCAAAGGGGAAGTCCAATGTCCAGCCACTCTGTCCTCTATCCATAGGTCTACCATTTATCCAGTTCTGTGCTTTGCAGTGAGAGCCTGGTGACCATCCGACCTGTCCCCTGTTTGGTGCTATACCATGGGGACAGTCCACTGTCCAGCTAGTCTGCCCTGTAGGTAGAGGGTGACCATTTGGCCGGTTTGATTCTGCTGGGGCAGCCATTCTATGCCCTGGCCTGTGCAGACGTATGCCCGGCTGCCTCTCTGCCCACTGTCTCTATGGTCAACGTCCAGCCTCCTTCCACCACCGTGTCCTCTGCTACTGCAGAGTTCCATGGCTCTAAAGTGGCACCCGTGTTCTCAGAGACTGGGGGAGAGAGGGGGAAATTCAGTGGCTCTAGGGTGACAGGAAGCTGGGGTTCCTGTCCCATTCTCCATTCTGCAGATTTGTAGAAAGGGTCTCGTGTGAGGAAATTGGAAGAAAAGCACTGAGGGAGAAATAGATGAGAAAGATGTCATTAGTGTGATTTGGCAAGCCCCTGCTGGCATTTGTCCGGGTCTCGGGGATGTGATGGTCATGTGACCCAAACCCTGGCCCTCGTGCCCTCTGGTGATGCTTTAACTGAGGGAGCTGAAAATGGAGGTGGGGTGTGGGGGCGGGGTGACTGTATGTGTGCTGGGGGCAGTGAGGCTGGAAAGCGCTGCCTCTCCCTACTGGTTCTAGCTGGGGGTCACAGGCTAAGGTCCAGTTCTGCCTCCCTCCGCTTCCCCACACCCTGTGTGGGCAGCCAGGGCTCTGGGGGAACCACAGGAGAGCCTTGATGTTTGCCACCTGATCAGTGGTGGCCAGTCATGAATTCAAGAATAATTAATCATGGTATTCATTAGATGATCACGGCTCACCGAGCTCTGCACTAAACAGTGAGCTCAAAATGAGAGAATAAGGTGGGATCCAGTCCCTGTCCCACATGGGGCTCACAGTCTAAGAAGGAGGGAGGGAGGGAGAGCAGGTATATTATCCCCATTTCATAGATGAGGAAGTCAGAGGCCCAGAGAGACCAGAGGGACCGCAGGCCAGGGCCTGAGCCCCAGCTAGAAACTGGGTCTCCTGGTTCCTGGTCTTGGTCTTTTTCCACTGGGCCACATACATGCCAAGGGACTTTCTTCTTAAAGTGATTGCCTTTTCTTAAGACTCTCCCCACTGTCATCTCCTCGGGAAAAATCCACCGGGAAGAATCCTGAGCAGCGACTCTCGGTTCAGCAGAAATCTGCAGAAAGTTCTGCCTCACCCCATTTGCCTCTTCCAGCTCTCCTCTGCCCACCATAATGGCCTCTGCTGGGGGTTGGGCCCCAGAGTCCTGTGCTCCCCACCAACCCTAGTGGACACTGCTGGGCCGAGGGGGCTGGGAACCTGTGCCTCCTGAGGGAACAGTTTGTTTTCCGCACCCACCATGCCTTCTGGGGCTTCACGCCCACAAACCCGAAGCACTTTTTCCTCCGGGGCAGGCCTCAGTCCATCCTCGGACACGTGTTGGGTCACCATGGCTTTGGGTGCAGGGGGAAGAGGTGGTGGCCATCTTTGGCATCTCTGGAGTGGCTGCTCTAGTCACCGAACAATTGTAGACTGGTTGCACTTGAAGGGCCGGATGAGTTGCTCCCAGGCCTGGGGCCTCACCCACCAGTGGGAGAGAACGGAGAACCCCGGCCTCCAGGCCCCAGTCCCCGACCCCTCCCCGCTCTCCTCTGCCAAATCACAGCCTGGTCCTCCTTTTCTCTGGGCCGAAGTCTTTCCAGCCCCTGGGGATTCCCTTGGTCTTTGTTGGTGAACCAAGAAGACCCTTCTTGAAGCAGAGATACTAAGAAGGTGCCCCAGGCTAGTGCCCTTCTGCTCTGACTGACTCCCTTACCCCCAAAACAAAAGCTCACTCACCTCTCTTCACCTCCCTTCCAGCTCTCCTCCCTTCATCTCTCCCTCCCCCACTCCCTAATAATAATAACAATAATAGCATTTGTTATTTGGTCACTGTATGCTTAGCACTGGGGTAGATACAACATACACAAACTGGGCTCAGCCCCTGGCCCACACTGGGCTCACAGTCTAAGTAGGAAGGAGAACCAGTGTTTAATCCCCATTTAACAGAAGAGGAAAGTGAGGCACCGAGAAGCTAAGTGACTTCCAGCATGGTCTAGAAGTTAAAGCTTGGGTCTGGGTGTCAGAGAAACTGGGTTCTAATCCCAGCTCCACTACTTGTCTGCCAGGGACCTTGAGCAATTCATTAAATTTCTCTGTGCTTCCATTACCTCTTCTGTAAAATGGGCATTAATCTTGTGAGCCCCATGTGGGACATGGACCGTGTCCAAGCTGATCAGCTTGTATCTTCCCCAGCGCTTAGTACAGCGCTTGGTACATAGTAAGCACTTAACAAATACCAGTTTAAAAACCACTTCCTTCCACAGTCCTTTCTTTCCTTCCATGCTTCTTTACTCTTTCCCTCTCTCCCTCTCCTTCTCGTTCTCAATCTCTCTTACTTCTCTCCTTCCTTCCTGCCTCGCACCCACCCCCTCCCACCATTCCCTTCCCTCATCTTTCTCTATGTCCCCAAGGTTTTAGCCATGAAAAAAACACATGGCACAGAAGAACCTGAGAAAACTGCACCCCCTTCCTCCTCCTCCACCACCACCACATCCTCCTCCTCTTCCACCATGCCCTCCACCTCCTCCTCTTCTGCTTCTTCCTCCGCCTCCCCACTTCCTCCTCTTCCACCTCCTCCTCCTCCCCAAGAGGGAGATGAGGACGACCGTGATGAAGGAGTTTTCCAGTGACCAGAGCCGGCAGAGGCCAGGCCGGGACTATGGAGAAGGACCCCTCCAACTCCCGCCCACCACCCCGTTTGAGATTTCCGGAGGGCCCACACTGAGCACTGGGGGAAAGGGAGAGGGCAAGCCCTGGTAGGGCAGGAGACCCAGCCCCCGGGAGCTTCGTTCCCAGGCAGCCCAGGAGCAGAGCGTCTCCCCAGCATACTCCCGCGGGCCGAGCTTGGAAGCTTTCCTTCCCGCTGCCGCCGTCTGACGGTGGAGCTGGCTCTGGGGATGGCGTGACTCACTGTGCCGTTTCCCCACCTCATAAACATTTTGAAAAAAAGATGGTTTATTTTGCTTCTAGCTTAAGATGTACTACATTAAGGCTTTCACCCAATGAGACGCTCTAGAAGAAATTGGGCCGAGTGGCCTCGTCCCCCCCATCCCCTTTTCTCTCCCTACCCCCATTTCTCTCCTCTCTCTCTGTCTCTCTCCTCCTTCCTTTTCATCTCTCTCTGGCCCCATTCCCCCCCTCCATCTTCTCTCTTCTTCCTCTTCTTCTCCCATCGACCCACCCCTCCCCGCTCCCTGTTCCCCAGCCTAGGTTTTGATGTACAGAGCCAAGTGCCAGCTCCCAGCTGGTTCTTTCCTGGGGCTTAGGCTGTTACCCTGGGTTCAGGGCTGTGTCTAGTAAAGTTGAAGCTCTCTCCTTTTGCTTTGTCTCCAAGCTTCCTCCCTCCCCTAACCTGGGAGTCCATTGTGGGACAGGGACTGTATCCAACCTGCCTCTGGCCTGGAATGCTTTCCCTCTTCATATCCAACAGAAAATCAGTCTTCCTGCTTTCTAAGTCTTACTGAAGGCACATCTCCTCCAAGAGACCTTCCCTGACTAAGCTCTCATTTAATTTTCTCCCACTCCCCTTGTGTCGCCCTGACTTGCTCCCTTTATTCGCTCCCCACACACTGTCCCAGTCCCACAGCACTTTTGTCGACATCTGTAATTTATTTCTATTAATGTCTGCCCAGCCCTATAGGCTGTAAAGCTCCTTGTGGGCAGGGAATATACCTGTTACATTGTTGTGTTGTACTCTCCCAAGCGCTCAGTACAGTGCTCTGCACATAGTAAGCGATCAGTAAATAAGATTGATCGATTGACCTGCTTATTTTGTATCTTAATACATTGCTTGGCACATGGTAAGCATTTAGCAAATACTATAATAATTATTATTATTTGCTTCTGGCCTGCTGTCTAACCTTGGGCAAGTCACTTTACCTCTCTGAGCCTCAGTTTCCCTACCTGTATAGGCAGGGGGAGAGGGGGAGATCCTGTTCTCCCTCCCTTTAGGGCTCCGGTGAGGTTCAGATGGGGCAGAGGGTGTGCACCTCTACTAAGCATTTGGGAAAGTATAGCACAAATGCTTAGTAGAGTGCTCAGCATGTAGTAAGTGCCCAATAAATACCATTGATGTTGACCAACCATTCAAGACCCAGAAGATCCCACGGCCCAGGGGAATGCAGTTCTCCCGGTGGTAACCGGCGCCTGGGAGATTACTGGGGTGCTTCCGCCTTCCTCAGACTGTCTGGGGGCACTTCACCCCCATCTCTCTGGCCACATAGGAATGGCCATCCCAGAAGTTGTGGCTGAATGGGAGCTGGGGTGACCGGTAGTGGTGGGTTGGGAAAACAGGTGTGGAGGGTGCACAGATGATGAGAGGCTCCCCAGTCAATTGCATTTATTGAATGCTTACTCTGTGCAGAACACTGTACTAAGCGCTTGGGAGGGTAAAATTCGACAATAAACAGACACATTCCCTGCCCACAATGAGCTTACAGTGTAGAGGGGGAGACAAACATTAATATAAATAAATAAATTCCAGATATGTACAGCAGTGCTGTGGTGATGGGCGTGGGGGTGGTGAATAAAGGGAGCCAGTCAGGGCAACGCAGAAGGGGAGTGGAAGACGAGGAAAGGGGGGCTTAGTCAGGGAAGGCCTCTTGGAGGAGATGTGCCTTCGATAGGGCTTTGAAGTGGGGGGAGAATAATTGTCTGTCGGATATGAGGAGGGAGAGAGTTCCAGGACAGAAGCCGGACGTGGGTGAGAGGTCAGGGTGAGATAAACGAGATAGACGAGATGGAGGTACAGTGAGAAGGTTAGCAGTAGAGGAGCAAAGTGTGTGGTCTGGCTGGGTTGTAGTAGGAGAGTGGCGAGGTGAGTTAGGAGGGGGCAAGGTGATTGAGTGCTTTAAAGCCAGTGGTGAGTTTCTGTTTGATGCAGAGGTGGATGGGCAATCACTGACATTCTTGAGGGTCCCCCATTTTGGGACCCTTCATCTCCACCCTCTTCCAGTCCCCCCAGGCCTTGGGTGGTGGTGGTGGTCTGGGGGAAGAGGGGGCTGCCATCAAGGAAGTGATCACTTCCTTGATCTTCTCAGTGTCTCTGAGGGAGGCTAAGAGTCTTGGATTCCTTCCCCTGAGGGGGAGGTGGGGCGGGAGGGGGAGAGGAGAGCAGGGGAGGAAGGGGAAGCTCCCACATGAGGGTGGGCAGGAGGAGAGGGGAGCTTGCTCAAGGCTGCCAGAGTGAGGATGAACCAGGAATAGAGTTGAGTCACCCAGCTCAAACTTCAGGGCACAGACCCAAGAGGAATTTGAACTTCTCTTTTTGAGGGTCCAGATGAGTGCTAGTAGCAGGCCAAGAGCCTTGCCATGACCCTCCAGCCCAGGACTCTGCCACCAGTGGGGACACTGGGACATTTGGAGGAACCATGGACTGGTTGATCTTTTGGACACCCATCCTCTAGTTAGGGATGGACAGTCCAACACCCCTGACTCTCCCCTCTCTATCCCTGACTCCCCTTCCCATCCCTGACTCTCCCTCCAGTGATCCAGAATAGACCGTTCAACAGCTCTGACTCTCCCCCAGGGGTCCAGCATGGATGCTTGTCCGTGGATATTTTTTACCTCCATCCTATCCTGCTGTTGTTTCCAGCAGCAAAGCTTCCTGTAGGCACAAATCCTCCATTCTCTCCCCCAAATCCAGCCTGCATTGTCTCCCCATGGACTCCAGACCCTCCTGGAGTGGGTTAGTCTGTGTCCTTCCCCGGAAGGGCACCATGACCCGGGGAACCAACTTGTTGGGGAGGTGAAGCAAGGGGAATGGGGGAGAAGGAATAGTGGACTGTGGGGGAAGCTGGAGTTTTTCCTTTCCAAGTCATCCCAGCTCTCCTCTCTGGCAAGTGGAAGTCCTCTCCTCTCTCTGTTGGCTTCCTTGTCTGGCTCCCCGGCTCCTCCTGCCCGGCTCCTGGGAGAGCAGATATCTCAACCCCTGACTCCAGAGGAGGAAACAGGCCCAGGGAGGTTGTGACACGCTAGAGATCAGCCAGCAGACCTGGGTCGGAGCCGGGGTGAGAACCCGAGTCTCCGGACTCCAAGCCCTGTGGCCTGTGCATCCAGAAGTATTCCCAGAGCTGGACTGTGATGGAGGGGTGGCTCCCCGGAGCCCTCAGAGTTAGGGATCTAAAGGAAGGAAGTGCCAGAGCCAGGGGAACTCCACCCACTGTGAGCGCATCGCTGGCGACGAGCTGAGGACGAGACCCACTCCTCGCTCTTCGGCAGCCAAAAATAAATCAATCAAATCATGCACATCCCCGGAGACTCGCCAGGGATTCTGGGAACACCCATCCTCACACCTGCTGCCTTCGGCTCTGCAAACGAGACCCCAGAGATTGTTCCATCAGTCGTAGGTGTGGTGCCTGGGCGGGCCGGCTGGCTCCTGCTGGCCAACGGGTGATGGTGACTGTTGCTGGGTTTGTTGCCGTGGGGGCCAACGTTCAGTGATGGAGCTAGGGGTTGGGGAGGTAGGACCGGGCAACTGTGAAGGGAAGCAGGCCTCAGGGACCCAACGGGCCCAGAGAGTGGCCATCTTCGGGCTCTCTGACTGGATATCTTCAGGTTTGGGCCGGCCCTGGACTGAGGTTGACTCAGATGTCTGTTGTCCCTGTCCCCCGCTCACCTCACGCTCTCCCCTCATGGTCCCTGTAACAGCATCACTGGACACTAAGTTCTGCTCTAGCATCTTCTGCAGCCCGTGGCCTCTCTCCCTTGAAGCCTCCTCCTCACAGCAAAAGCGTGGCCTAGTGGAAAGATCACGGTCCTCGGAGTCGGATCTGGATTCCCGCCCCAGCTCTGCTTCTTGCCTGCTATGTGACCTTGGGCAAGTCACTTAACTTCTCTGGGCCTCAGATCCCTCACCTTAAAATGGGGTTTAAGACTCTGAGCGCCATTTGGGACATGGACTGTCTCCAACTTGACTAACTGGCAACTACTCCAGTGCTTAATACGCTGCCTGGCACATAGTAGAAGCAGCAGAGAAGCAGCGTGGCTCAGTGGAAAGAGCACGGGCTTTGGAGTCAGAGGTCTTGGGTTCGGATCCCGGCTCGGCCACTTGTCGGCTGTGTGACTTTGGGCAAGTCACTTCACTTTTCGGTGCCTCAGTTCCCTCATCTGTAAAATGGGGATTAAGACTGTGAGTCCCACGTGGGACAACCTCATTCCCCTGTGTCTACCCCAGCGCTTAGAACAGTGCTTGGCACATAGTAAGCGCTTAACAAATACCAACATTATTATTATTAGTAGTAGTAGTAGGTGCTTAACAGGAACCATCAAAAAATGCATTTCTCTGTGCAGCCCAGTGATGGCCATGGATGCGCAGCGCTGTGTGAAGTCGTGGACCTATGCAGACTAATGCATGGCAGCAGCATATCTGGCCAACAGACAGTGAGGAGGATGCCCAACTTGAATGCCCCAGCTTCTGGACTCTGCAAGGGCCCAGGGTGGTCAGGGGTCTCTCCAGACCCCCAGCAGACGGACCTGCCCACAGGGCATCTTTTGTTAATAAAAATAATAATAATAATAATGATACTTGTTAAGTGCTTACTATGTGCCAAGCACTGTTCTAAGCAATGGGATAGATACAAGTTAACCAGGTTGGGCACAATCCCTGTCCCACATGGGCCTCACACTCTTTCTCCCCATTTTACAGATGAGGTAACTGAGGTCCAGAGAAGTTAAGTGACTTGCCCAAGCTCACACAGCAGACAAGTGGCAGAGCCAAGATTAGAACCCAGGTCCTTCTGACTCCCAGGCCCGTGCTCTATCCACTAAACCACGCGGCTTCTGATCCTTAGGTGTGGCAGTGGGAGCCTTGGGGCAAGAGTCAACGCAGGCAGGAATGAGACAGATCTGTCGGGACCCGCTGAGCGGGTGCTGGCAGGGTTGGGTGGGCAGGGGTCTCTGCCCACAGGGCCCCTCCCCCCGCCAGGGATTTCCAGGGATTCTATCTTTCCTGATTGTTACGTTTGTGAAGCAGTTTTCTTTTTCTCCATTTCTTTCTCATCCAGAGGGTTCTGTTGGGTCAGGGCTAGCCTGCCAGAAAGCTGGGAGTTCATGGGAGCACCAGCAAGGCCGTTGCCTTGGAAATAAGCAGCCGGTTCCTGGCCAGCCTCCTCCTTCGTTCCAGTCAGTGGCCGCTCCTGGGCCCCGCCATCCCCCGCCGGGCTCCCGGGAGTCCCGGGGGTCCCGGGGCTGAGGGGCAGAGGAGGGGGCCAGATGGCAGGTTACGAGCCCGGCTCAGTCACCGGGCACCGCCGGGTTGTCGGCGGGAGGAAAGTGATTAATTTTTTATACGTCTGCCCCAGTAACAAGACATCTGCCCTTGCTTCTCGAGGCGATATTTCGGGACCCAAGGTTCTTTCCTCCCCTCAATTGCCAATTCCATAAAAAGTGAAGAATTTTCATGGGTCAGTTCCTCGCCCCCGCTGCCTGGGGGAACAGACAGGGCTGCCCAGGCCCCGAGTTTTCTTCCTTCTGAGAAGCAGCGACCCAACCAGGCCAGAGAGGGCAAGCAACCCGTGGGACCTGGAAGCCAGCCGGGCACCAGAATCACGCTGACCCCCAGAAAACGGAGCAGGGAGTGGGCAGGCAGGTGTATGTGACCAGCCGTCTGGCAGTCACCGGACTTAGTGCTTTGTGCTGCCCGTGCCCAGGCTTGGGCCACCAGGCTTGGCCTGACCTTCCCTCGGCCTCTACAGGGCAGGATCCGCGAGAGGCCTAGGCAGGAGGCAGAGGTGGGACTAGGGGATGGTCGCTAGACAAGGGCAAGGGAATCAAGCACCCCCACTCTGAGGAAGAGGAAGCCAAAGGGCACTTTGTCCCTGGCTTCAGGTGGAAGAAGGTATTTTGTGGAGGATGCAGCAGGAGAGATTTCAGGTAGAAGTAAAGAAGAACTTCCCGACGAGCAGGGGGATGAATGCTGGAACGGGCTACCGAGGGAGGGGGTGGAGAGAGCAGACACCTGCCTGTCCTGGCCAGAGTGACACGTTCACCTGCCTGGAGGCAGAGTGCTGAACCAGATGGCTGCTCGGGCTCCGGGGTTTAATGACTCCAACTGCGAGGTCCTGACCAGACAGAGGTGGCCACGGATAGGACTTTTGCTGGCTCATGGGAGATCCCGTCTCCCTTGGTGTGGGGCTGTAGCCTGGCTGACCCCAAAACGGGCAGGAGTCCAGTGTGACCTCTAGACTTAAGCCCTGCAGTGACGGATTGCGGTGTTCAGCTGCTCTGTCTGCCGTGTGTATGTTCAGCATCCATCCTCCCTCCGTCGGCATTGCTGCAGCTGAGTGTCATGGCTCAAAAGTGGCAACTGGGCAGGGGAGATGTCTCTGAAGTGAAGGTGGGGGTTCGGGGATCTCTCAGAAACGGACTGTAGATTTAGGGGGATTCTTCACAGCGGTACATGTGACGTCCTCGTGGAATGCCATGAGTCCAGCGTGACCTGCACAAAGTCATGTCCGTCTCAGGTTTGGGAGCTGCACTGGCCACCGCTGGTCATCCCTGCTGGGTGGGGGATGGACTTGAGTTTGGGCCTGACCCCTTGGTCGGACCAGGGGCTGGGGTTCAAGGCTACTGCAGCCAGTCTGGGAAGTGGGTCTTTTCCCCGGAACCTGACTTTTGTAGAACGAACGATCATCACGGTGGCATTTGTTAAGCACTGACTATGTGCCCAGCACTGTACTAAGCACTAGGTCAGGTATAAGACCATTAGATCAGATGGAGTCTCTGCCCCATATGGGGTTTCCAGTCTCAGGGTCAACTCTGTCCCTCCTTTCCCAAGCCCAGCAGCAGCAGGACTCCCAGCAGCTCCTGAGCTCTGGATACCCAAGACTGCAGCCATTCAATTTGTAAAAATTGTGTGTGTGTGGGTATTTGTGTGTGTGTTGGTGGTCGAGGGGGAGGGGAAATGGGTGCCTGTCCACAACTCTGCCCAACTCCAAATTTCCCAGCCCGGAAAGCTTCCCGGGTACCAGCTGTACTCCTGTTGTGGCTTACGCGCCTTACCCGGGGTAAATGCGTCACGAGACTCTCCGGTCCGTTCCTGGCGGGAGATGGCTTCTCAGCATGGCTTTAATCAGGAACGCTCATTTAGTGTTTCGGTGCAAAACATTCTTCAATCAGAAGATAATTCAATTTTCTCTTCTCTGGGAGCACTCTGTGCCAGGCTGTGAAACGTCTTTATTTACGGTGTCTTATTGTGTTTTCCACGTAGTGGTGATTGAGACTGAGAGAGTTGCAAAGAAAGAGAGATGCAGAGAGAGATGAAGAGCGGTGCAGAGGGAGAGCGAGAACAGAGGTAGGGATGCAGAAAAAGATTCAGGGAGACATCAAGACCCCCCAATTTCCTTGAGTTTCTCCCCTATTTTTGAGGCAGTGGGGAAATCCAGGGCCGCCGGCCAGGACGCAAAGAGAAGCCTCAGTTCAGAGGTAGGCGCCTCCGAACTTTGACAGAGAAGGGAAGTCTGGGTTCCAGCCAGAGCTGTGTGTCTGGGAAAGAGGACAGAGTACCACGGGACCGTGGGCATGTTCAGTCTTCAACACCAGCCTCCGATTCTGATCCTTATGAGGAAATGGCTTCGTCATCATCCTCGCCATCATCCGTATTAACTGAACACCAAACAGTGTGCAAAAGGCGCCCATCGTGAGCAGAACACTGCTAACCTCCAGTGTTGTACTGGGCACCTAGGGTGTACGGCCACTTGTCAGCTGGGTGACTTTGGGCAAGTCACTTCACTTCTCGGTGCCTCAGTTCCCTCATCTGTAAAATGAGGATTAAGACTGTGAGCCCCACGTGGGACAACCTGATTCCCCTGTGTCTACCCCAGCGCTTAGAACAGTGCTCGGCACATAGTAAGCGCTTAACAAATACCAACATTATTATTATTATTATTACGGGGCACTCTCTGTAGAGATTTGATGCTACTATATACAGAGTACTGTACTGGGTGCATATAGTGTGCCAAGCACTGTACTGGCCACCTAGTGGCCGACGCTCAGTCGAAGCTTTCTCTCTCTCACCTCCCCCGAGACAGGCCCAGCCCCAGGAATTTTGTTTTCCCAGTGAGGCTCCCAGGGTTTCCTGGCCTTAGAGAAGAAAGGTTCCCTTTCTTCGGCTCTGTTTGCACAGGGCCGCTGCGGAACGCAGCTGGCCCACCGAGAGAGCTGCCTCTTCCGGCCGGGGCTGTGGCTCGGGCCCCGCCTCTGCCCCAACAACCTTGGCCGGCGACGGCCACTCGGAGGCCCAGATCCTGGCGCTGACCGGTTCAGGCTCGGGGAGGACCAGGGGGCAGCAGGACGGTGCTCGCGATGCTCTCACTGCCCAGGGTTCCCAGGACAAAGTGGAGACGCTCATGGTCGGTGGTGGAGGGACACCAGTCTCAACCCCAGTGAGAGTCGGGAACACATGGTAGCCTAAGGACCAACAACCCGGCATGGCTTCTGGACTCCCGCCCTGGATCCAGAAAGCCATAAATTACGATTCTAAAAAAGCATTCCCAGTCCTTCCTGCTGGAAGCATTTGTTCTGGCTTGTCCTGACCGCCCAGATAGAGGAGCTCTGGGGCCCCGAACTGTGTCCATCGTGAGAGTGGACCCTCGTATTCGAAGAAGGCCCCGCTGATGGGTCAGTCTGTTTGCGTGGCCAGAACGGCCAATACAGGACCCACAGTTCTCACCATTATGTACCCAAAAAACCCCATTCCTTCTTGTGTTTTTTCTTCTTTTCAGAGTATTTGTATACTATGCACTGGGGTAGATACAAAGTATTCAAGTTAGACACAGTCCACATCCCACATGGAGCTCACAGACTTAATCCCCATTTTACAGATGAGGGAATTGAGTCCCAGGGAAGTTCAGTGGCTTGCCCAAGGAAGCACAGCAGATAAGTGGCAGAGCCGGGATTAGAACCCAGGTCCTCCTGACTCGCATTATTCTGGGGGTGGTGGGAGAGGATGGGTGCTTCAGGCTGCAAACCGAGTTCCAGAATTATCATCGCAAAATCCAGGGTTCCAGAGTGAGTGTGAGAATGTGTAGACGTGAGACATAGAGACAGATGGAGAAAGATGAGGAACCAGATTCTATCAGAAAGCTCATCATCTTTTCCTCCTTTCACACATTCACCAAATGTTACCCAGGAGGGTAGCAGATGGTCCAGCCTGAGAAACTCCCCAATCCTGAACCGAGAAATCATCCCTTTCCTCAAATTCCAGCAGCTGTCAAAACTGCTTTGGGAAACCCAGGGAAACACGGCATCGGTTAAGGTGTAAACACTGCGAGACACATGTGGACTGTCTGTCCGTCTGTCCCACAAGAGCCAGCTGCAGTGCCCACCCCTCAGTATAGTGCTTTGAATACAGTAGACACCCAATGCAGCGTTCTACATAAAATAGCTATTAAGAACAGTGTTTTGCCCAGAGTAGGTGCCCAATAGCTCAACTGTAAAATGGGCATTAAGACTGTGAACCCCACGTGGGACATGGACTGTGTCCAACCTAATCAGCTTGTATCTCCCCCAGCCCTTACAACAGCGCCTGGCACATAGTAAGTGCTTAACAAATACCATTAAAAATAATAGAATGATCTGCTCAGAGTAGGTGTCCAGTGCTTCCTGTATTGAAGAGACAATTCATTACAGCTCGTGGCTTTAGACCTAGGGTCTGAAAGTGGGTCAGGAAACGGTGTCCTTTTCTGCGGAGGAACCGTTACCCGCCGTACAAGTTGGAGGCTGGTGGGCCTTGAGGGTGCCACGGCCCCACAAAACCCTATTCAACCGTTCCCTGCTTCGACAGAGAGCCAGTCTGAATTATTCCTTTCTCATGAGACGTCGCTTAAGCGGGCAGCAAAGCGTGGTCTGTATTTGTATCTGTCTCTCGCCCAGATTTGCTGACCGCCCAGAGTAATTACCAGCTCTATTTTCGGGTCCCACTCTAAGTAGGCAGCAGTGCTAGGTGCTTGGCACTGGAGAAGCTAATTGTGCCCAGGTCACTGCCCCGAATTCCGGGCGGTCAGCTGTGGCCGACAGTGGGAGAATATGCTGGCTGAAATTCCCACTGGCACGTTCCGACGCTGTGCTTCCATTCCGGTGCTCTTCATTTCTTGGCTTAATGGAGAAAATCTCCGCCACAGGTCCACTGTGCTTCTATATGATGGTGGTCTCTTGGTTCACTATAGCCGAAAGCTGGAGGTCTCTCGGTTCACTGTGGCTGCTGCTTCATTCATTCATTCGGTCATATTTACTGAGCACTTATAGTGTATGGAACACTCTACTAAGCACTTGGAGGAGTACCACGCAACAGTAGGCAGGGACATTTCCTGCCCACGGTGAGCTTACTGTCTAGAAGATGAGCTTAGCTTTGGGAGTCTCCTGGTTCACCGTGGCCTTAAGCTGGGGATCTCTAAGTTCATTGTGGCCATGGCTTTTTTTTTGGGGGGGGGGGTCCCCTGCTCACCGCAGCTGTAACTTTAGGGGTCTTCTGGTTCACTGTGGTTGTATGCTGAGTTCACTGTGGCCATAGTCGAGAGGGGGTCTCCTAGTTCACTGTGGCCATGGGCCTGGGAGGGTGTACAGGAGGGAAACCAGCACATTATTGTTATTATTATTGACAATAATAATAGTATTGGTTTAACACTTCTATGTGTCAAAGACTATTCTAAATGCTGGAGTAGATACAAGTTAATTAGGTTGGACACAGACCCTGTCCCACATGGGGCTCACAGTCTTAATCACCATTTTACAGATGAGGTAACTGAGGCACAGAGAAGTGAAGTGATTTGCCCAAGGATACACAGCAGACAAGTGGCAGAGCCAGAATTAGAAGCCAGGTCCTTCTGATTCCCAGGCCCATGCTCTATCCACTAGGCTGTGCTGCTTCTTGGTTCCCTCACGCATCCTGGTGCCCCTGTTGGCACAGCCAGATGGATTGCGGGGCTGACCTCAGTCCCGAGAGATGAATGGGAGGTCATTCCTGAGACTTTGCCCTCTGCCTTGTGCTGGGGAGGTCTGGGCCCAGCCAGAGGCCAGTTTGGGATATGTCACAGCTGTCCCTACAAACCCACAAGTTGAGCTCCTTATGGATTCGAAGGGCTGACCAGCCCTTTCCCGGGACCTTTCCCAGGGTCTTTTCCTGTCCCCATGCAGGGCACCGCTCCATTCTGCCCCCAGCCCAAAACGTGGATAGCCAGCGCTGCCGTGTGGGTCAGCCGCCCGGGGACCGCTCCGGGCACCTGTTAGCTGCCGGACATCAGACGGCAGGGCCCTTTCGTCTGGGGCTGCGTGGATATTGGCCCGGTGCCAGGGCAGGGGCCCGGTAGAGTTAATGCAAATCACATGTGCCGCCCGCTTCCTGCCCGGCGAGCCAGGCGTCCGGCCCCGTCCGGCCCCCGTGCGGCCCCGCCTGGCTCTCGTCCACGGGCGGAGCGGGACCACGCGGAGAGAGGAACGGGGGAGCAGAGGCACTGACTGCTGCCGTTAATTAAAAAACAGATCGGCCCATGAGAATCAAAACCAGAAACCACTGAGAGGTGCCGAGTCCAAACTGGGTGTCAGAATCATCTAGCTCACGTCCAGGGAGGCCCAAATGGGTAGGAAAACTGAACACGCTGCCTCACTCTGTTCTCCCTCTGTGCCTCTCTCTGTGTCTTTCTCTCTGCCTGTGTTCCCAAGTCTCCACACCATCTTTTTCTCTGCCTCTCTCTGTCCACTGGCCTGCTCCCACTGTTACTCGCCTTCAGCCTTTCTCTCCCTCAGCTCCACACCCTCAGAGATATGAGTGATGGGTGCATGTTTATCCGGGATTGTGGTCAGGACAGGGTGCGCCTTTGTGTGGAGATGGTCAGTGTGTCTTCGCGGCTGCTGAGGCAGGTCAAGACATTTTCCTCAGCTTTCCACCACCTTGGCTGGCATGGTGGAAGAGGTCCTGGGGAGGGGGTCGGGGGGCTGGGAAATGGAACAGGTCCCCATCTGCCCCCGCCCTCTACATCTGCCCCAGCCCTGCCCTGCCTCTGTCTGTCCTCCCATCCTGCATCTATCAACCAAGGATTTTTATTGAGCTCTTCCTGTGTGCAGAGCACTATATTCATTCAATTATATTTATTGAGCAATTACTGCATGCAGAGCACTGTACTAAACTCTTGGGAGAGTACAATATAATAATAGACACGTTCCCTGCCCACAGTGAGCTTACAGTCTAGGGGGGAGACAGACATTAATAAAAGTAAATTACAGACGTACATTCTAAACGTTTTATATTAAGTCTAACAAAATTGATATACACAATTCCTGCCATCAGGAAGCTTGTAGACTAGTGAGAGGGACTGTTAGAGAGAGAAAAGTTACCAGCCCACTCCTCCTGCAGGGAGCATGCGTGGTTGGGTCAAATGCCATTACACTGTCCAGAGAATGCCGAGAAGCAGCATATCCTAGTGGATAGAGCACGGGCGTGGAAGTCAGATAGACTTGGCTTCTAATCCTGGATTCTAGTCTCTTGTGTGGGACAATTTGCTTCATTCTCTGTGCCTCACTTCCTCCTCATCTGTAAAATGGGACTTAAGACTGTGAGCCCCACGTGGGGCAGGGACTGTGTCCAACCTGATTAGCTTGTATCTACCCCAGTGCTTAGTACAGTGCCTGACACATAGTAAGCGCTTAACAAGTAGCATTAAAAAAATAATTTCTGGAAGGAAGGAGAGAAATCCAGCTGACCAGGTGGGGTGTCCACAGAGGTCGGATCCTGGGTCACATTTCTGAATAGTGAGGGATGACTTTGTCAGGGCTACCGCTCGACTGGTCAGGGCCATCACTTTGCTGGTCAGGGACACTGCTCAGCTAGTCAGGCCCTGCTGCTCAGCCTGCCACTTGGCTGGTCAGGATCATCACTTGGCCAGTCAGGGCTACCCCTCGGCTGGTCAAGGCCACCACTTGGCTGCCCGAGCTGCCGCTCAGACGTCAGGGCTGCCGCTCTGCTGATCAGACTCACCGTTTGTCCGGTCAGGTCCCGGCATGCACATTCCTCCATGTCTGGCCCTGAAGCATCTCGGGACCGGGACACGGGTGCAAATGGGAGGAAACTGGAGAAGGGTTTTGTGCCTAATTTGCACACTGTCTTTACAGGAAACAAAGAGTCCAGTTTGGCTTGGCCTCACGTTAGAGATGCCAATATCCAGTTCCCCGGTGCAGAGTCTGCCAGCCGGGGCCAGACGCTCCAGCAGACTTAACCAATTAGGGGCGGGAGGGCGGTGGCGGGCGGGTGAGCCGTGGGGAGGAGGGGGGCTCGGCCCCCTCCTCCCCATCTGGCGGCCGGATCGGCTCAGCACGAAAACCACAAATATTATTACAGAGCGGCCTGCTGGGACGCCCTTGTGGCTCACAGATGAGCGAGTCGCCAGGTGAGGACAGAGGGAGGAGCTTCCATTGACCCGCCCAGGGCTGGGCCTGGCCTGGGCCTCTGGACCTCCTGGGCCTCTGGACCTCCTGGGCCTCTGGACCTCCTGGGCCTCTGTTCCTGGCCAGGGCCTGTGGACCTTTGGACCGCTGGACCATTGGACCTGAGCTTGGGCTCTGGGCCTCTCGCGGACCGGCATCTCAGCTGACGCATGGGGTTTGAGCTCCTTTTCCCCTGGAGAAAGCATATCTCTCAGGGCCAGGTGCTCAGTCCACTGTTCAGCACTCAATCCAATGCTCAGTGAACACTGTGGATGAAGATGACTGGGGGTTGGGATGACTAGATGATCCTGGGGGGGAGGGGAGTAGCCTGGGCGGCCTGGCACCCTGCGTGAGCCCTACCCCCAGCTTGCCCAGAGTTTTCCCCCGGGCATCCGCTGGCCTCAGAGGAAAGGGAAAAGGGGATCGGCAAGAGAAGGGCACATCATGGGGTGAAGCAAATTCCCATCCACAAGCTGTATTTCCCGAGACACCCCGACTCCATCCTTGCCTTCGGCCTCCGGCACACTTGGGTCACTGTATTGAGTGCCTGGAAGCGTCGAACACCACGCTAAATAGCTGGTGAGGGGGGATGTGCGAGCAGTGGAAAAGATATTGTCCCTGCCTCAGGAGCTTCCAGTTTAAAGGGGAATTCAAGCTGACATCGAACAGTAAATGAAAGTTTCAGAGAGCCAGAGCATGTCTGTGCATGCTCTGGATTCAAAAATCAGTGTCAGATGGACAGATGCGTGACAGGGAGGATGGGGAAATGAAGCAGGGAAGACTTCCTGGTGGATGTGCACTACAGCTATGCAGAGGGGTTTTAATGGGGGGCAGCTCGGGCAGGCTGTGGTAGAGGGTGCTGGTGGCAGGGTGAAGAGGGCGGACAGAGGGGTGAGAGCGGAGAGCAGCCGACCCTACTTCGGGCCCTGCGAGATCTGGGCACCCCTGGGGGCCTAAAGCTGAAAGCAGAGCCGGGGTCTAAGGCGGCCCTTTGTAGAATAACGAGGCATCTTCTAAGCGCCCTTGTAATTGCATCAATATTGCGCGGCCCCAAGCCGGGGGAAGGGGCCGGCGGGAGGCCCAGCGTGCGGCACCTGTCCCCAATTCTCCCCTCGCGCCCGGGCCCCTCGCGTATAAAAGTTTCATTGATTCCTCGCCGCGTGTGTGTGTGCACGCACTCAGCCCGGCTCCGCTGTCTGTTCTCTCGCCAGCTGCACGGCTACCTGGAGAGCGAGCCGCTCACCCTCCAGCTGTTCATCGGGACGGCCGACGACCGCCTGCTGCGGCCCCACGCCTTCTACCAGGTCCACCGGATCACCGGCAAGACGGTGTCCACCACCAGCCACGAGGCCATCGTCTCCAACACCAAAGTCCTTGAGATCCCCCTTCTGCCGGAAAGCAACATGCGTGCGATGTAAGACCCTCCCCCCGCTCCCCGTCGAAAACCAGTCCGTCAATCGATCGATCACGTCCTGGGTGCGGAGCACTGTACTGAATGCTGGGCAGTCACGGTCCCTTCCTTCAGGGAGCTATTACCGGTGCAGAGATGATAATAATAATTGCGGTATTTGTTAAACGCTTACCGTGTGCCAGGCACTGTACTAAGCTAATCAGGCTGAACACTGTCCATGTCCCACCTGGCGCTCAAAGTCTTAACCACCATTTTACAGATGAGGTACCTGAGGCACAAAGAAGTGAAGTGACTTGTCCAAGGTCACACAGAGCCCAGATTGAGACCCGGAAGCTGACCCCTTTTTCCTCTGGGTTGCCCAGGTGGCCACGGGGAGGGAGGCTTAGGTGAGGGGTCCTATGGACATTGACCTCCCTGGGCAGACTGGCTCCCAGCCGGACTGGGGAAAGGGGTTCGATGGTCAAGTCATGCTAGGTCCTTGACGGGACGGGGGGGGTCCCTGCTTGGTCATATTAGGTCCGTGCCCGGGTGGGGGTCCAAGCCGGGTTGGGAGTTCAGGCTAGCGGCGAGGCCCTGGGAAGGATTCAAAGGACGAATCCCTCTGCCCGACACCAGCAGCGACACCAGCAGCCACTGGGGAAAGGTGGGGCATGGAAAAGCGAGGAGATGCGGTGGGGGGCAGCGGGACTTACTGAAGCGCTTAGTACAGTGCTTTGAACACAGGAAGTGCTCAGTGAATACGATTGATAATAATAGTTGAAACTGTGAACCCCACGTGGGACGGGGACTGTGTCCTACCCGCTTTGCTTGTATCCACCCCAGCGATTAGTACAGTGCCTGGCACATAATAAGCGCTTCACCAGTACCATAATTATTATTATTATTATTGCGCTCTTCCTCCCAGCTCTCTGGCCCTCACACCCCTCCAGCGCCCCTCCCCACCCCACCCTGTGCGTGGGGGGGGCGTTAACCCCTTCCAACCACAAGGAGATCACCCAGCCCCTGACCACGTGTCACGTGGGCAGCTGTGAGCGGCCACTTCCGGCTTCCTGCCTCCTCGTGTGGTGCACCTGGGACCGCCCCCGTGACTCCCTTTTCTGGTGGGGGAATGAGCCCAGAGCTGTGAAGTGTAGGAGATTTAGTAGCAGCATGGCCTAGTGGAAAGAGCATGAGCCTGGGAGCCAGAGGACTTGGATTCTAAACCTGGCTCCGCCGTGTGACCTTGAGCAAGTCACTTCACTTCTCTGGGCTTCAGTTCTCTCATCTGCAGAATGGGGATCCAATACCTCTTCCCCCTCCTACTTAGAATGTGGGACCTAATTATCTTGCAGGGCTTAACACAGGACTTGGCACATAGTAAGCACTTAACAAATACCACAATTAAATGATAATGATAATTATTATTGTATTGAATACCGGAAATGGGATGGCCCCTTAGCTCAGCTAGAGCTAGCAGGAGACCCTGTCACAGGCCTGTGGAATAAGGCCCGGAAACACTGTGAAATTGTTCACAGGCCTTTCCAGCCATCCGTTCTGAGCGACACAGCCAGCCGCTATGATCTATGTCCCTGTGGTAGTGCGTTCGGCTGGGTGGCTTCATCTGTGTCAGACTTTATATCACTGGACAGTTTGGTGTCCAGCCGGTCCAGCCCCTGGCTGAGATCATTGTGGCCCCGGACACCTCTCTGTATCAACATCCGATCAATCAATGGTATTTATTATTATTATTATATTAATATTATCCCTCTACTTGCTAAGCACTTACAAAATGCCAACTGTGGTACTAAATGCTGGGATAGATACGAGATCATCAGGTCAGATAATAATAATAATGATGGTATTTGTTAAGCACTTACTGTGTGCCAAGCTCTATTCTAAGCGCTGGGGTAGATACAGGGTAATCAGGTTGTTCCACGTGGGGCTCACAGACTTAATCCCCATTTTACAGATGAGGAAACTGAGGCACAGAAAAATGAAGTGACTTGCCCAACGTCACACAGCTGATAAGTGGTGGAGCCGAGATTAGAACCCATGACCTCTGACTCCCAAGCCCGGGCTCTTTCCACTAAGCCACGACTGTCCCTGACCCACATGGGGCTCACTGTCTAAGTTGGAGGGAGTAGAATGTAATCCCCCTTTTACAGATGAGACAGGCAAGTGACAGAGTCAGAATTAGAACCCACATCCTCTGACTTCCAGAAGGGCAGACTGCTTCCCTATAGGCAGACGCTATCCTCCCCCTTGTAGACTGTGTTTCCCCCTTCTAGACTGTGAGCCCGTTGTTGGGTTGGGATTGTCTCTATCTGTTGCCAAATTGTACTTTCCAAGCACTCAGTACAGTGCTCTGCACACAGTAAGCGCTCAATAAATACGATTGAATAAATGAATGAATGAAAACATAAATCTACCTCAGCCACAGGTCCTGACACTGAGTCCCCCTACTTGGAAGTGTCCCCGTGGCCACGGGAGGCCGGAAGGGGAAGCGGAAACTCTGGGACAAGGGAGAGTCGGTCAGCCAATTGTATTTATTGAGCGCTTACTGTGTGCAGAGCACTCTACTAAGCTCTTGGGAGAGTATGCTTTAACAATATAACAGACACATTCCCTGCCCACAAGAAGCTTACAGTCTAGAGGACTGTAAGGTTGGAGCCCCAGGGGTCAGTGGCGAGTGGTCTCCCGCCACAGACGGCTCAGACGCCTGCATTTGTCTTGCTTAGCATCGACTGCGCCGGGATCCTGAAGCTGCGGAATTCGGATATCGAGCTCCGGAAGGGAGAGACGGACATCGGCAGGAAGAACACGAGAGTGAGGCTGGTTTTCCGCATCCACATCCCGCAGCCCAACGGCCGGACGCTCTCGCTGCAGATCGCCTCCAACCCCATCGAATGCTGTAAGTGGTGGCTCCGACTCCCGGCACCGACCTCGCCTCCCCTCCCTCCACCCCCTCCCCACCATCATTCATTCATTCAATCGTATTTATTGAGCGCTTACTCTGTGCAGAGCACTATCCTAAGCACTTGGAAAGTACAGTTCGGCACCATCGACCGGAGCGATGAGAAACAGAGCAGAGCAAGGTCCTGGCCCTGCCGCCCAGAGCACAGAACAAGCCCCATTTCTCAGTTCCCTGTAATTTCGGGGAGGTCGGGGGTGAGGAATTGAGTAGGGTCCCATGGGGCATCCGTGGCCCGTGCGACCAGCTGGTGGCTTGGATCATCAATGGTATTTATTGAGTGATTACTGAGTGCAGAGCCTTGTGCTAAGAGCTTGGGAAAGTACAGTTCATCAGAGTTGGCAGACAAGTTCCCCGCCCGCAGTGAGCTTACAGTCTGAAAGACAAGGGTATTGTGAAACCGCTTACTTTGTGTTCCACACCGTACTAAGCGCTAGAGTCAATTCAAGATCGACTGTTCCAGTGCCACTCCCTGATTCCCGATGGGCTCACGGTCGAAGTGGAGGGAGGCACGTAAAGCATCCGAGAGCAATGGGCTTCTGGCGGTGATGAATGTCCGGGGCTGCTGAACCAGATAAAGAAATCATTGGTTCTTGTGGGGCGAGAGGGCATCCTTGGTCGCCAAAATGTGGAAGTGCACTTTCTGGGTGCAGAGACCCAGGGCACTGCAGGAGGTAGACCTTGCAAGGGGTGGTAGTGAGACCTAGAGACCCCCGAATTGAGGGGGCACTGGGGAGGAGGAAGGGAAAACAGAGGCAGAGAGATAGTGGGAGGGGAAGACTGCCCTTCATGACAGGATGCTGATGGACTCTGCAGGTGCCCCCAGCTCCCCTCCCTCCTGCAGGGGCACTCAGCTCCGGCCTCCACGGCACAACTCGAGGTCCGCACACGGTCAGAAGCCCTTTGTTCATTCATTCATTTATTCAATCGTATTTACTGAGTGCTTTACTAATTGCGTGGAAGAGTACAATATCACAACAAACACAATACAGCAACAAACATTCGTGCGGGATGTGGGGAGAGGAGGGAGATGCTTGGGTCTGTCAGGCAGTCAGTCTTATTGAGCCCTTACTTTGTGCAGAGTACTATACTGAACACTTGGAAGGGGGGAGCAATATGACATTATAACAGACACATTCCCTGCCCACAGTGAGCTTTCAGTCCAGTGGGGGAGACAGACATTAATAGAAATAAATAAATTACATTTGTGTACAAAGGTGCTGTGGGGCTGGGAGAGGGGGATGAATAAAGGGAGTCAGTCAGGGTGATGTAGAAGAGAGTGGAAGAAAAGGAAAAGAGGGTTTAATGAGGGAAGGCCTCTTGGAGGAGATGAACCTTCAGTAAGGGTTTGAAGGGGGAGAGAGTAACTGTCGGATGTGAGGAGGGAAGGCGTTCCAGGCCAGAGGCAGGACGTGGGTGTGAGGTCGGCGGTGAGATAGACGAGATGGAGCAGGCTGGGTTGTCGTAGGAGAGTAGATGAGGTAGGAGGGAGCAAGGTGATTGAGTGCTTAAAAGCCGATGCCCATCTGTCTGTATTCCAACACGGCTCTCTCCTTCCCATGTGACCCCCGCAGCCCAGAGGTCTGCCCAGGAGCTGCCGCTGGTGGAGAAGCAGAGCGCCGACAGCTACCCCGTCATGGGCGGCAAGAAGATCATCCTGTCCGGACACAATTTCCTGCCCGACTCCAAGGTCATTTTCGTGGAGAAATCACCAGGTATTCATTCCCCTCAGAGTCCGGAGCATCCTGGGGTGGGATCCAGGTAGGGGTCCGGGGTGGTCCGGGACACCGTCTGGGCCATGGGGGTATTGGCTCAATGGCTCGGGTACAAGTTCGCCACGGGCATCAGGGCAATGGCTGCCAACAGCTCCCTCACGGCTCCAACTGTGGCTAACAGGAATCACGGCTGTGGGGTTTGGGGCCCCGTGGGATTTTGGATCTTCCCTGAGATGTGCCCAGACACAGATGCGCCCTTCCACCTCATTTGTATTTATTAAGCAGTTGCTGTGTGCAGAACACTGTACTAAGTGGTCGGAAGAGTATAATTTAACAATAAACAGACACATTTCCTGCCCACAAAGAGCTTACTGTCTGGACGGCCAGATGGGAACCACCTGTCTCTCTGTGTTGCTGTCTTTCATCTCTGATTTGGTCTCTGCCTCTCTCTGACTGTCTCCCTCTGACTCTGGCTCTCTCATATCTCTGTGCAAACCCTCCCTATTGCTAGTCCCAGCTCTGGTCCTGTGGGTAGTGAAACTCTCCTTCCCCTCTGCATCATCGGCACCTAAGCAACCCTCACTCAAATGGCTGGGGGCCCTCCTCTAGGTAATAATAATAACAGTGGTGGTATTTGTTAAGTGCTTGTTACGTGCCGGACACTCTACTAAATGCTGGGGTGATTAGAAGCAAACCGAGTCGGACACAGTCCCTGTCCCAGGTGGGGCTCACAGTCTCAATCCCCATTTTATAGATGAGGTAACTGAGGCACTGAGAATTGAAATGACTTGCCCAAGGTCACCCAGCAGACAAGGGGCAGGGGTAGGATTAGAACCCATGACCTTCTGACTCCCAGACCCATACTCTATCCACCATGCCATTCTGCTTGTGGGATTGTAAACTCCTTGTGGGCAGGAATCATGTCTACCAACTTTATTGTACTGTACTCCCTCAAGTGCTTGGTGCAGTGTTCTGCACCCAGTAAGAGCTCAATAAATACCATTAACTGCTTGATTGATCTCCTCGAGCAGCCACTGAACCATAGTAATTAGGCAGATCTCTTCTGGTTGGGCCAGTCAGCCCACAAAAGGCTCAGGGCTGCTAACGGTCTGTGCACCTCGAATCCTCCCTCCCCTTCAGCACAGGCCTGGATGTCTCCCTCCCCTTCACTCGGCTGGGGGGCTTTGGGGCACCACAAAATGGCAGGCCCCTCCTGCCATGGATGCGAAACAAACTCAGGCTGGTTTACTTTGTAAATGGAGCTGAAACTGTGTGTCTGAGGGAAGAATTGTCAGGCTGGATCCAGGGAGAGAACCAAGCTGTATTTTACTGGGTTAAATGTGGACGTGGAGGAGAAGCAGAGTTCAAGATGGGAGGAGGGGAAGGAAGGAGAAGGGAAGGCACAAGGGGAGGAGAGAAGGAGGAGAGGAGGGAAAGAGAGGAGAAGGGAAGCGACAAGGAAAGGAGAAGAGGAGGAGAAGGGAAGAGACAAGGGGAGGCAGACAGGAGAAGAGGAGGAAAGCCACTCAGAAAGGAGAAGAGGAGGAAAGCCATTCGGAGGGGAGGTTTGAAAGGTGGAGTATTGAGTCCCTCTGGGTGCAGAGCACTGTTCCCAACAGCTAATAATGATTTCTAACTGCCAAGCTCTGTATAAAGCTCTGGGGCAGATACAAAATAATCAGCTGGGGCATGGTCGTTGTCCTACGTAGAGCTCACAATCTAAGTAGGAGGGACCAGTTTTGGGATCCCCACTTTACAGATGAGGAAACAGCCCCAGAAAAGCTAAGTGATCTGCCCAAGGTCACACAGCTACCTGGGCAGATTATCGCACTATGTATCTATTGGATACAGGTGTTGGGCGAACTACTGGGTGCATATATTGAGCACCTACCCAAGCAGAGTACTGTACCGATATCTACTGGCTACAGGGGATTGTAGTGACTGCTTGAAAGCCAAAAGTGGGAAAACAACAAAACAAACCACGGTCACTGCCCTCACAAAGTTTACACTCTTCTCACTTTCCTCTTGTCCCACCCAGAAAGAGATAAAAGTGTATTCAGCCTTACCCCTACTAGGTATTTCTTCATTCAGGCAAGTGTCTCTGTAGGTTTAATTCATCATTTCCTGCCTCCCAACCTACCATCACCTGCTGATGTAACCCAGCCTCATTTGCTTCACCCCATGACAGACTTTCTCTAGCTGTTTTTCGGCTGAACCACTAAGCTCAATTCGGATTAAAAACACAACCATAATGTCAATTATCCTCCCGTCTCCCTCTGGGATCTTTCTTTTCTTTCTTTTTTTTTTTATTTGGGAAACCACCACTTGTGAATAGAGCAGGAATGAGGGCTGATCTCTCTGAGGAAGTTGGAGGATTAAAGGAGGTGATTAAACTCATCTGAAAGTTTGTTTTTTTCCTTTCTCTCTTCGCCCTGCGTTAAAGTTTGTCTCTCTCCATCTCTCTCGCTTTTTCTCCTTCTCTTTGTGCCCGTCTTCCTTGTTGCTGGTCTCCTCTCTGTTGCTCTTCCCCTCACTCCACCCTACACCTGCATCCCGAATCAGAAGCTGGAGGTTAATTGTACATTTCCAGCAATCATGTCGGTGCCCCTCCCTGCCAGAGACTCGAGATGGGTGGCCTGGCATCCAGGTGGTGCCTGCTTCCCTGGGCGATTGTCTCCTGGAAGTCTGGGGTTCTGGGGAGCCCTGGAGGCTTCCGGCTGCCCCGAGCTTGTGTTTCCTCCCTCCGCTCCGGGGAAGGGCCGGGGCCTGGGTTGGGCACTCCGAGGAATCTCTCTAGTCTGTGTACTGGGAGCTCTGCACCCTCCACGATTGTCTCCTGGAAGCCGGGAGATCTGGGGCAGCCCAGAGGTTTCCGGCCTCTACCTAGTTTAGTGTGGTTCCTCCCTCGGCCCCAGGGAAGGGTCGGGCCCAGGGCTGGATGCTGGACTTTGGGTAAATCACTTAAGTTCTCCGTGCCCCAGTTACCTCATCTGTAAAATGAGGATTAGGACTGTGAGCCCCACGTGGGACAACCTGATTACCTTGTTCGTACCCCAGTGCTTAGAACAGCGCTCGGCGCATAGTAAGCGCTTACCGAATACCAATATTGTTATTAATGAGAACCAGCGTGGTTTAGCTGAGAAGCACAGGCTTGGGAGTCGGAGGACGTGGATTCTAATCCCTGCTCCGCCACTTGTCTGCTGTGTGACCTTGGGCAAGCCACTTCACTTCTCTGTGCCTTAGTTCCCTCGTCTGTAAAATGGGGGTTAAAACTGTGAGCCCCACGTGGGACAAGCTGATGACCTTGTATCTCCCTCAGCGCTTAGAACGGTGCTCGGCACATAGTAAGCACTTAGGAAATACCATTATTATTATTATTATTATTATGGGGATGAGGATCAGGGGGAGGTACTGGGGTCTCTGGGAAGTGGGGATTCTCTGGGCTCCTCGTGCAGGGTGCCTGTGTCTCCCGGCGGGGGGTGGTTGCTGCTGAGGTGGCCAAGATGACTCATAGGAAAGGGAATCCCTGAAGAGGAACCCTGTCTGTACTTGACTTGACGGGGAGGCGGAGGCGGCCCCGGGCTGGGCTCTGCCCTTAACCCTTCGAAGATGCTTTCTGGCCTTGGAGGAGGAAAATAAAGATGAAGCCGCCCGGGGGGTGGCATGCGGCCCCCTTGGGTTTCCAACTGAGGGGGCGAAGTCACTGTTTGCAGCAGAAGCAGCGTGGTTTGGTGGCATGAGTGTGGGCTTGGGAGCCGCAGCTCGTGGATTCTGATCCCAGCTCCGCCACTTGTCAGCTGTGTGACTTCGGGCAAGTCACTTCACTTCTCTGTGCCTCAGCTACGTCATCTGGAAAATGGGGATTAGGATGGTGAGCTCCATGTGGAACAACCTGATGACCTTATATTTAGCCCAGTGCTTGGCTCATAGTAAGCACTTAACAAATACCATCGTTATTATTGTTATGATTATTTGTCCACAGATGGCTGGGCCGGACTCATCCCCGGCCAGACCCGGGAGCTTTCACTCTTTCCGATTCTGCTTCCCTGGAATAATTCTGCAAGCAGGGTGTCTGAGGCAGCCTTAGAGAGAAAGGCCTGGGGCAGGTTAGGAGAGTAGGAGACAGCATGGCCTGGTGGAAGAGAACATCCAGGAGTCGGCAGACTTGGGTTCCCATCCCAGTTCTTCCCCCGGCCTGCTGTGGCCCCTTGGGTCGGTCGCCTAACCTCTCTGAGCCTCCGTTTCCTCTATAGTAAAATGGGATTGATAAAATCCCTGCCTCTCCTCACCACCCAGGGATGACTGAGTGAAAAGGAGACAACTGTTGTGAAAGCTCTTTGGGGAAAGGAAAACGTGCTCACCATGGCAAGGGATTCTCTTTCAAGGGATTATTCTTCCAGTGGCTGATTAGTCACCAATCCGCTGTGGAAGATATGGGCAAAGCCGGCACCCACAGGGGCAGAATTCACTGCCAGAGCAGGGGCAGGACACCATACCTATAGGACCAACGGATGGAAACAGGGAGGGGTGAGGGGGAATAACCGGTGCCCCCCACCGACCTTCGCATTGCTCGTACCTCATCTTGTGATGTGGGCACTATCTGAGTGTGTGTATGGAAGCCAGGCCCGTAGCAGCCCTTCATCGGCACTTGGGGAAGAGCCCCCACCCCCAGGATTCTCTGCCTCCAAAGTCCACTGGGCGAGAAGGAGTCAGGTGACCCCCCCCCCACTCACCTGGCCTCGGCAATGCAACGTGGTACACAGTGGTGTCCCTTGTATCAAGCAGTACGTGAGCTGTGTAATGTGTACCCGGCAGTGCAGGGTACATATTTAGCAGCACACTGTACCATGGTACAGTGTGTAATAATAATAATCATAATTATGGTATTTTTTAAGCACTTAACTAGGTGGCAGGCTCTGTACGAAGCGCTGGGGTGAATACAAGCAGATTGGGTTGGACAGAGTCCCTGTCCCACGTGGGGCTCCCAGTCTCAATTCCCCATGTTATAGATGAGATAACTGGGGCCCAGAGAAGCGATGTGACTTACCTAAGGCCAGACGGCAGACAAGTGGCGCCATGATGCTTCACTGTGCGTGTGCAGTAATGTGCTACACATACGTAATAATTCACTGTGCGTATGCCACAGGGCACTATATGTATAATATGGGTGGTGGATGTACAATGTGTGCAGAATGCATGTTCGTGTACAATGTGTGCAGTGCATGCGTGCCCTGGGTACGCAGCAGGGCACTGTACCTGCACAGCATAGGGGGTCGTGTGCTACAACCACCTGGATGAGCTCTGTATATACGGGTCCTCCCCTCTCCACCCCCGTTATCTCCCTTCCCCCTCCTCTCCGCCACCCTCACCTCCCAACTCCATGTTAGATTTCCACGGGACAGGCCCAGGGCTGGGGAGTGGGAGACAGAGGCTGCTGAGCTAAGGGGCATCTGAAACTCTCCCCAGAAATTGATGTAAGCCTAGCCTCTCGGGGAAGCAGCGTGGTCTAGTGGATAGAGCACAGGCCTGGGAGTCATGGGTTCTAATCCCGACTCCACCACTTTTCTGCAAGTCACTTCGCTTCACCTCTCTGCGCCTCAGTTATTTCATCTGTGAAATGGGGATTGAGACCATGAGCCCCGTGTGGGACAGGGATCGTGTCCAACCTGACTACCCTGTATCTACGCCAGTCCTCAGAAGAGTGTCTGGAACATAATAAGAGCTTAACAAATACCAAATCCCTTTCCCACCTCTGACCTCACCAGGGCCTCCTGGCATCCCTGAGATGCAGGAAGTTGGGGTGGGGGTTCCCCCCATTTTACGGGTGAGGACACTGAGGCCTGGAGAGGTTAAGTGGCTTGTCCAGGCGGTCACCCAGAAGAGAAGGGCAGAGGCAGGATCCTCCGACCCGCAACCCTGCTCTTTTCTCCCTAGGCTACTTCTTTACGTCAGCCTGCCTCCCCTCAGCCTGGAGGCCAACTGGAGTCCTAGAGGCAGAGGGGACACACGGACACTGGGGCCGGGGTCGGGGATGAGGGAGGCAGGTTAAAAACCAACCGAGGGTTTCAGGAAAGCTCTTACCTCCCCTAAACAAACTCTAAACAAACTCTCGGCTCTTTTCATGTATGTGGCGGGCGGGGGTGTTGGGGGGGGGGGTGGCGGTGGGGAGAGCTCGGCTCTAGAAAAACACGGCCGTGCAGATGACTAATTGTCATTGTGTGTTTGAAACGGCCTCTCTCTGGGCCTGGGGAGTGTTGGAACAGAGCAGCGGGGCCCTGTTTGTGCAGAAATCTGCTCGCTGCTGGGTGTGGGAGGGAAGCCGTCCTGGTGACTCAGGCTGTGGGGACTTCCCCAGTGATTTGGAATATTTTTACTTCTGGGCTTCTGCACAGTTTCCTCCCAGCAAGGCAGGCGGACAGGCAGGCAGGCAGCCCTTGATAAGGCAGACACACAAAGGATCATTGAGGAACGTGTCTCCCCCAACCCGCCGCCGGGCGGAGGCGGGGGTCCAGGGTGGGTGGGAGGAACAGATCCTACCGTTTCCCGGGAAGCGGGCCGGGATGGAGTCCCTGGTCCGGGTGTCCCAAGCTGGGCTTCCAGGGCCACTGGTCCGCCTCGGACTGACTCGGGAAGGAGTTGGAAGAGGGTGGTGTCGAGAGAGAGCTTTAGGGGCCAAATGTGATGTGTGGGGGGCAAACCTGGGATCTAGGGATGGGGATGGCACTTTTCCCCCATTTCTTAGACAGGGCCGAAAGGAGGGTCCCGGAGGCTCCCCTCCCACCATCCCTTCCTCCCCCGGAGCCGGTCTGGGTCCATCGCCCCCATCTCCGGCTTCCCGGCGGGCGCTAGAGGGGGTTCCCTCAAAGGAGGCCCTCGTGGTCAGCGGGGCCAGAGGCCCGGGGCGACCCCAGCGAGCGGAATGCCGGCAATGCGTCTGCTTCAGGCGGGTGTTATGTCTGTAATTTGAATTATTTGCATTTTGGAAAGGTATGAATTGCTCTGGTGGAGCGGGTTTGGGCCCGGTCCAGGAGGGCGTAGCCGCGGGCGCCGGACCAGGCGGGCCAGAGCACATGTGACACGCGCACAATGGAAACTTCTGTGGCTGCTTCGGCCTCCGCTCCCGCAGGCAAATTGGAACGGGGTGAGGAATCCCACAGGCTCGCTCGGCAGCGGGAGCGGGAGGCCTGACCGCCCTCTCCCTGGCTCTCCCTCCCCCGGCACCGTGGGGTCCCCCCACCAAAGAGCCTCTGGGTGACCCCCACTCTCCACCTCCTTGCCCCTCTTGGGCTCGGCTGTATAAGCCTGCAAAACATGTTTACTGTCAGAGGCTGACGTCGGGCCTGAGGTTTCCCTTCTGGAGCGAGGCCCAGTCCGGAGGCTCGGAGATTTCCCTCTCGGTTCACCAGACGTAACATGAGGAATCGTCTCCTTGTTTTCATTCCTTTCGGGCCCCGCTCCGTAGACCTTTCTCCTCCTTGGGCTTTTGTGAGAAGAAATGGCACTGGAGTCTCCTCCGCTTGCCTGCCTCTGTCCCACCCTCCTTCCTCAAAGCAAAGCTCTGGACATTCTCAAGAGGCTCTCTCTCTCTCACCAAAATAGAAAAACCCCAAGTGCTAGCCGCTGCCAGCTCCCTCGGAAGGCAGCAGAAGTGCCCACCCTCTGTCCTTCTGTCCGACATCCTTCCCTCCTCCCCCAACCAGAACTCGTTGTGGGCAGGGAATGTGTCTGTTTGTTGTTGTATTGCACTGTCCCAAGT
The DNA here is from genome assembly GCF_004115215.2 of Ornithorhynchus anatinus. Taxonomy (NCBI): domain Eukaryota; kingdom Metazoa; phylum Chordata; class Mammalia; order Monotremata; family Ornithorhynchidae; genus Ornithorhynchus; species Ornithorhynchus anatinus. The sequence continues at coordinate 28,081,893 of NC_041750.1, read as the reverse complement.
GCTTAATACTGTACTTTGCACACAGTAAGTGCTCAGTAAATACGATTGAATGAATGAATGAATGAACGAACCAAGGTGCTTTCCCTCCTCTGTTTAGATCGTGAGGCTGAAATCATCTTAGGGGCGGGCAATGCGAGCTCGTTAAAGTGAAAACATCAGAAGCTCGCACAATCCAATGGGAAGAGGGAGGGGTGAATTAGTTTAGGGATTCGTTCATTCATTCAGTCCTATTTATTGAGCCCTTACTGTATGCAAAGCACTGTATTAAGCACTTGGGAGAGTACAATATAACAATTAACAGACACATTCCCTGCCCACAATGAGCCTATAGTCTAGAGAAGTCCTGTCCTCTGCGATTTCCATCTTTTTCTTCCAAAAAAAGGAAAAATCTGCTATGCTTCCATGCCAAGAGCGGGATCAGATCAATACTCTGAAATTCCAAGCTGGAGCTGAGCAGGCACGGAGGTTCTGACCCTCCGAGGCTGAAGAATCATATTTATTAACCGTTTACTATGTGCCTTGCACTGATCTACGCGCTGGGGCAGATGCAAGATAATCAAGTTGGACAGAACCCTGTCCCGTATGGGGCTCACAGCTTAATTGGGCAAGGATCTTGTCTACCACGTCTGCTGCATTGTACTCTCCCATGTGTTTAGCACAGTGCTCTGCCCATAGTAAATGCCCAATAAATGTCCTTGATTGACTGACAGAAGCAAGATGTGACCCGGCCCCTCCCTTTATCCTGTGGTGTGAGGTGACAGCCCCAGAGAGGTTTCTGGAGTTGTCAGAGTCCTGATGGTTTCAAGATCAATTTGAGTTTATTTTTAGTGTCTCAGTATTATTTCCTGGAGGGACAGAGGGCCCTTGGAGGATCCATTCTTAACACAGATAGAGAAAAGCATCTGGAGAATGGATTACTCCGTATTCCTTGTGGTCCTGGAGAGTGGATTGCACTGTGATCCTCGTGGCCCTGGAGGATGCACTGCAGTGTGATGTTCACGACCTGGTGAATGGTTTGCAATGTGGTACCCGTGACCTGGTAAATGGAGTGGTCTGCGACCCCTGTGGCCTGGTGGACAGGCTGCCCTGTGATCCTTGTGGCCCCAGCAGATAGATTACCCTGTGATCCTTGAGCCCGGGTGGATGGACCATTCTGTTATCCTCGTGGTCTGGCAGACAAGATCGCTCTGTGACCCTCGTGGTTCTTCTATGGGGCCTCGACTCCTTAGCGGGGCCTCCCACTTGGCTCTGAGCCCTGCTTGCTTCCCACCTTTCTGAAAGGATTATCCCCTCCCAAACCCAGCCCAGTTTATTTTTTACACTGGGGCTTTTGCGTATTATAGGTCTTTTCTCCCCTTTTTTCAGGAGAAACGGGGTGGGGGAAACGACTTGGGTTGATAGTGGAGTGGGGTGGTGGAGGGGGAGAAAGAGCCTTTTTTAAATGTTTTTAAGTAACTCAGAATGCTTTCACTTGAAAAGTCATTGCCTAAAACTCACGGCATAGCGGTTGACTGTGCACAAAGGGGCATCTGTGCACAAGGAATATTATTTGCAGACATTCATCATAAACCAGGCGGCCTGCAGTGACACTCTTTGCTGAGCACAGGAGGTAGAAGAGACGAAAGGCTCCCTCACTGCGGCCCTGTTTCCAAAAGAGCAGCAGACGGCGGTGGGCGGGGCCAGGTCCAAAATAACGACATTCACATCTTCCCCACCTAGGCCGCAGCCCCTGGGTTGGAGGAGACTGGCCTGAGCACCCCCACCCTGCCAACTCCTGCCTGCTCCCATCCGTGTCTACCCGATGGAGAGCGGAATCCACCAGCTCATGCCCTTCCCACCCTCCGGTCTGATTGGCTGCGTTTGAGATGGCGTTGGGCGAGGCGTTGTCCATCCGTGTGGCCTTTGCTCTTTATGCCAGGGCCCCCAGTGGGTGTCGGGAACCCCAATCACGGACCAGTTCCCTCCAGAGGCCCGATGGCGGAGGCTGTCCTCCGCAAATTAACCGTACCCTTCGTGCTTCTGGTAAGGCCTTTCCCTTTGGGCTGGCTCCACGCAGGGGCTCACTTAAGGTCGGTCTGGGTTGCCCAGAGAGCGGGCTCGATGCCCGAAGACGGGGAGGCAGATGGGCCAGGAAATCAGTCTCTTTCTCTTTCTCCTAGATGGTCACCACGTGTGGGAAATGGAAGCCAAAACTGAGAAGGAACTGTGCAAGCCAGTGAGTATCCCTCCAGCACCCCCTGTGCCCCTTCCCCGCTCCCCAGTAGTAGTCCCCTGAGAGGCTGGGAATGGGGGTCCTGGCCCCAAAGGCCAGTTGGGATATCAAGGTCAGTGAGATGGTCAGGGCGAGGTGGGGAGCCTGAGACTTGGGTCACCCCCGTCAGGAGTTCAGCAAGTGCGGACCGTGTGTCCAATAGGTTCAAAAAATGTTTGGAATGGATTTCCCTGTCCTCGGCCCAAAGACGGCTGCTTGATGTTATCAATGAGTAGTATTTATTGGATGCCTGCTGTGTGCTGTGTACTGGAAGCCTATGTTGTGCTGAGTGCTGTAGTGGCTGCTTGGGAGAGTATAAGAGAAAGGACAGGCTGGACGCCTCTGGCCTCCAAAAAAGTGATCCCAGGGAGTAGCAGGAGGGAGCTTAGGGGAGGGCTATTTCTGGGTGCCCTCTGCCCTGTAGCAGGGCATCTCTCTCCAGTCGTGCCTGGGCAAAGCTGTTCCTCACCAGGGCATCGGCAACTCCATTCGGCAGTGGCTGCAGGGTTTGTCCTGCCAGGATAGGGCACACACTGGGCACATGCCAACGGCTTCCCTCCGTGAACATCCTCACGGCTTCTGGTCCATAGTCCCCTGCCTTGGTGTTCAACCACCTTGGGGTGAATAAATCACTGGCCTGGGAGTCAGAAGGACCTGGGTTCAAATTCCAGATCTGTCACTTGTCTGCTGTGTGTGACTTTGGGCTGCTGTGTGTGACTTTGGGCAAATCACTTAACTCCTCTGTGCCTCAGTTACTGCATCTGCAAAAGTTGGATTAAGACCGCGAGCCCTAGGTGAACTGTATCCAACCTGAATAGTGTGTATCTACCCCGATACTTGGTACTGTCCCTGGCCGGGCAAGTCACTTAACTTCTCTGTGCCTCAATTACTTCATCTGTAAAACGGGGATTAAGACTATGAACCCCATGTGGGACACGGACTGTGTCCAACCAGATTATTTCACCCCAGTACTTAAAACAGTGCTTGACACAAAATAAGCACTTAACAAATACCATCATCATCATTATTAAGTGCTTAACAAATACCGTAAAAGAAAGAAAAAAGAATACCACCAGCTACCCACTCGGCAGCCCCACAGTCCAATCTTCCCCATATCCCTGCAAAAGAGGGTCAGGGGTGAGGGGGAGGGAGGATTCATCTTCAACCCATCTTTAAGCTGCCTGACTCGGAGCTATGGCTGCCCCTCCAGCGAGAAGGGGCCTGGGCTGCCACGGTCTGGAAGGGGAACAGGTCGTTCGAAGCCTCGCCAGTGGGAGACACATGTAGATGTAAAGGGAGCCCCCGGTGCTGACGGGCTGGGCCAGACACCCGCCAGCGTTTCAGGGGCGGCGGGGGTTGTGTGGCTTGGGTGTGGGCATGTGTGTTTTGGTGTGGGTGGCTGGGCCGGGGTGTGTGTGGTAGAGGTGTGTGGGGATCTTTGTGGTATTAGTCGTGGTGCTGCGTGTGTGTGTGTGTGGCAGGGGGTTGGAGAATGGTATCGGGTCCGGTCGTCAAAATCTGTACCAGCTGGTTTGCTTGCAACTGAGTCTTCAGGGCATTTGACCTGGGATCATTTTTGCCACTCCTGGAATGGGCCGACAGTTCCTTATAGGTCCAGCTTCTCCCCCCTCCCCACTTCCCACTTCCCATTCAAGGTGATGGTAAACTCCCATCCTACAGACACTAAACTCGCCCCTCCTGAAATCCCAAGACACTCGCCCGCTCCCTCCCCGCTCTCCCAGTCCCATGCTTATCTGCCATTGCCCCCTCTCTACCTCTCACCATGCCCATTCTCCCCACTTTATTCATATTGATGTCTGTCTGTCTCCCCTGCTAAACTGTTGGCTCGTTGTGGGCAGGGAACATGTCTGCTAATTCTGTTGTATTGTGCTCTCCCAAGTGCTTAGTACGGTGCTCTGCACACAGTAAGAGCTCAGTAAATTAGATTGAGTGACTGATTGATGGTGGGTGGGTCTTGCAGACAGTGCCCCTCTGCTCTCTGCTTCCTCCTAGGCCTTTCCCTCCTCCCCATAGCTGGCTGAGGTGGGTAAATTCAGTTTGGCCTGGCGAAGTCTAATTCTATCGCAATTCACCGTGCCACCAAGGCATAAGGTTGATCATTTAACCTGGCAAGGGAAAAATCAATCTCCCAAGTTTCCCAAAATGCTTCCTTGGAAGAGGTTTTTGGGTCCCATTTCATCTCAAATTCCAGGGCCATCTTTAGGAAGCTCAGCTTTCCAAGTCAGGGAGGTCAACATGCCTCCTGCCCTCATCAAATTCAACTCAACTCACTGGTGTTTATTGAGCACCTACTGTGTGCAGAGTGCTGGTCTGGACACTTACCATGTGCAGAGTGCTGGACTGGGTGTCTACTGCATGCAGAGCAGTGTCCTGGGCAGCTACTATGTTCAGAGTGGTGGATTGGGTGCCTACTTAGGTTATGGAAAAACCATATAACAAGGGTAATTCGGGGTTCCTCTGAGCAGTTTCTGCACCGACTGGGAGACTTGTGACATTGCCCCAAACGTACTGGACACACTGCCCTTCCAGCACCCTCCTGAGTGATCCATCGATCAATCGATGGATCAGTCGGTCAACCAGCAGGATTTAGTGAGTGCCTAGTGGGTGTCCCGGATGCTCGGGAAAGAGCAAGAGCAGTAGAGACACGATTCCTTGGGAGAGGACAATACATTCCCTGGGCCCAAGGAGCTTATGGTCTAACGGTTGGAACGATTTGAAATCCAGCAAATCCCACCAGCTTTCTGGACACGGACCCTCTCCTGGTCCTCTTGGTGCTGGGAAATTTAATATTCCAGATTCATTCATTCATTCAATCGTATTTAATGAGAACTTACCAAAGGCAGAGCACTGTACTGAGGGCTTGGGAAAGTATGATATAACAATAAACAGACACATTCCCCGCGCACAACGAGCTTACAGTCTAGAGAGGGACAGATGTAACATAAATAAATAAATTACAGATATGTACATAAGTGCTGAACCTAAGTGTCTGTCGGATTTGAGGAGGGAGGGTGTTCCAGGGCAGAGGCAGAGCGTGGGTGAGGGGTCAGGGGCAAGATAGACGAGATCGAGGTACAGTGAGAAGGGTCATATTAGAGGAGCGAAGTGTGCGGACTGGGTTGTGGTAGGAGTGGGATTCCAGCTGTGTGTCCGTCAGGTCCCAGAGGTCCCGGATCAGCGCGCAGGCCTGTGGCGAGGGGGGCACCGGCCGGGTGGGCCTGGGGGATCTGACCGGTCCCCTTGTGTCACTTCCATGTGCAGAATTCACTGGTGGTGGAGGTCCCGCCTTTCCGCAATCAGAGGATCACCAGCCCCATCCAGGTCAACTTCTACGTGTGCAACGGCAAGCGGAAGAGGAGTCAGTGCCATCACTTCACCTACCTTCCGGCTCATGGTAATGACATCTTTCTAACCGTGGGCGGGGGCAGCGAACGCTTCCCGGGCTTTTTCTAGACGGCCGGGGGGCCCCCGTGGGGGCGGTTCCGGGGGTCGCCGGGAGACCTGTGTCCCGCTCTGCCCCCCGCCGAAAACGTCCCCACCGTAGACTCCGGATTGGCCCCCCGCCACTCTCGCCATTAGGGGCCACGTGGAGGGAGGACAACTGGCCTAGGCCGCCTCCTACCAGACTCCGGCCGCTCGGGGCCGGGGAGAAATGGGGACTGTTTCAGCTTCGACGCAGCACCTCGAGACCACGGTGGTGTGTTTGTGGGGGGGTGCAACTGTAGTGAGCAGGACCAGGGGAAGGACCCTGGCTCGAAGGCCTGAGAAGTGACCCGCAGGCCCTAGGGTCTGGGAGGTTTCGAAGCCCTGTTAAGAATCCCCATCCCCGCTCCCCCCAGCGCCTTCCTCCTCCGAGGATTTCTGATGCGCGTGTGACATTTCGGACCACCGGGCTCATTAAGACCGTTCTGGAAACCACCTAGGGCACCCCCACCCCCGGAGCCGTCGGGCCTCTCGAGCACCCAGGAGATTCATCTTAAGCCCCGTGCCAGTTTCTTGGGCTCCTAATGACCGGGGGGAAGTGGCGGGGAGAAAAGCAGGCCGCCACTTGAAACCCCCGCGTGCTCGGTTCCCGGGCCTGTCTCCGGCCTGCGGCTGTTTGTGCTGGCTGGGGCCCCCGGTCCCGTCCTCTCGCAGCCGTGACTCACCTGGGTTTTGCCCGTGGGGGCCCCTGCGAGTCCGGCTCGTTAGCAGCCTCTCTCTCTATCAGATGGGCAGCCGCCGCCTGCACACCCGCCGCTTCATTTCAACTCGCCGCCGTCCCGAGGTGCGGCTGGAGCTCTGGCAGAGCGAGGCGGCTCTGCTCCTAAAACAAACAAACAGCCTCTTCCTCCCGCTCTTCCTCGGCTCCCCCACCCCGCCTCCTCCTCCTCCCCCTCCACAGACTCTACGTTCTTCTCCTCCTCTTCCTCCTCCACGTCTTCAGTCCATCAATGGTATTTATTGAACGCTTGCTACGTGCAGAGCAGTGTGCTAAGTGCTTGGGAGAGTACGATATAAGAGAGTCAGTAGACACGATCCCTGCTCAAAAAGATCTTCCAGGCTAGTCTTACTCCTTCTCTTCTTCCTTCCTTTCATCTTCCTTTCCTAACTTTCCCGGCCCCCCGCGGCCCGGTCCCTGGCCAAAGAATCTCCCAGCGTCCGTCACTGGTCAGTAGTTTTCACGCAGGAGCGGTGGCCAGGGAAGGCCCTGAGGTCTAGAGGTATCGTCTTAGCAGTGCCAGGCTACGGCCTCATTGGGCAAACATCCAGAAGGTCTTCTCGGATGGACGGACGGAGGGACAGATGGACTGCAGAGGGTGTTAAATATGATAGCTGCCTAGTATATTGGAAAATGAGAGGTAGGAAGGATCGCATGTGGCTATGTCAGCATATCTCCTGGTTAACTTGTCCCCATGAATGAAGGCCCCTCTAAGAATTGTGTGTTCCATGTTAAGCATATTTTATGTTTGAATGAGGCGTTCCTGGATCAAGGCGCAACCGATATATGTAAATTAAAGTGTTCGGTTTTGCAAAAGCAAAGTGGATGTGTCTTAACTAAGCTGCAGGCTCAGTAGACTCGGAAGGCAGTGTGGCCTAGTGGAGAGTGTACAGGGCTGGGAGTCAGGAGACCTGCGTTCTAATCCCAGCTCTGCCCTAGACCTGCTGAGGGACCCTGGGCAAGTCACTGCAACTCTGTGGGCCTCAGTTTCCTCACCTGAAAAAATGGGATTGAGATTCCTGCCCTCCCTCCCTCTTAGAGGGCTAGCCCCGGATGGGACAGTGATCGTGTCCGATCTGACGATCTTCACACGGGGCCGGACAACCAGTGCCCATGGTTAGAAACCGCTGCCATTCTGGAGAGTTCAAACCGGCCCATTTAACAAGTAAAATACAGCTTGTCAAAGAGAGTCGTCTTGAGAACGAGAGCCAGCAATGAGCCCCTTGGCTGGCAGCTCCTCGGATGATTGAGCTGTTTCCGCATGCCGCCCAAGGCAGAGAGAGCGAGAGAGACCGAGGAGAATATAGAGTCTGAGGCCACAGGGAGGAAGCGTGTGGCCTAGTGGGAAGAAAAAAGCCAGAGGATCCAGTGCCCAATCCCTGCCGGGCACCTTGGGCTAGTCACCTCACCTGCTGGGCCTCAGTTTCCTCCTCTGTGGAATGGGAACGACGAGCCCTGCCTCTCCCGACCTCGCAGGGGGCATTGTGAGAGGAAAGGGAGTTGAACTCAGTAAGCACTTTGGGGAAATCAAAGCTCTCGGCCAACCCGAGGTGTAATCTCAACCCGGTAACAGTCTGAGGTAATAGTCACGACGTGCGTACTGGTCAGAAATATTTCAAAGCGACAATCAGTCAGTGAATCGTATTTATCGAACACCTAAGGGGCGACAGTACAATAGAGGTGACAGGCATGATACCTATCCTTGAGACGCTTACAGTCTGCCGTGGGTAGAGAGCTGTACCGAGAGTTTAGGAGAGCATAATAGAATTAATACTGGTGGTATTCATTAAGCACTTACTGTGTTTTTTTAATGGTATTTGTTAAGCACTTACTATGTGTAAAGCACTGTACTAAGCGCTGGGGTAGGTAAAAGATAATCAGGTCCCACATGGGGCTCACAATCTAAGTAATTAGAAGACCAGAACTCTGCCCCTGAGGAGTGGAAAATCGAGCAGGGAGGCAGACCCTGAGGGAGGAGTCACCACTCTTCTAGGGGAATTTTAGCAGGCTCTGGCTTGAAGTTGTTTTGCATTCAGGTGCAAAGATTCCCTTTTCATTGCTTCTTAGTGGAGCTGGGAGGCATTGGACTGGGGTGGACAGTAAAAGTGTGAGCGAGCTGTCCACCCCCGCCAGCTGGGAGAAGCAGCCGCAGAGCGAGTGCGAGATTTTCACTAGGAAAGTATTTCTCAGAGGCTGGGTCTGGGGGACCATCCAAGCAGCCGGTCCCAGTGGCTAATTGGATGAGAGAGGTGGCCTCCAGGACCTAGGAGGACAGGCTGTGGTCGGTGGCTCCAGCTGGGCTTTGGGGAGCACTGGGGCATCAGGCCAGCGGGACCACGGAGCAGAGTGGACTCTGGATTTGACCGCCAGCTATGGGCCAGACAGCACAGCCCTCCTGCGGTGGACAGGGAAGAGAGGGCAATCCTCTGACCAACGACTCGGCCCCAGACCCATCCTGAGCCGCAGGATGGCCGGCGAAGAGAGCAGTCCGGAGAAGGGGAAGGACTGGTCCCGTCCTCGGTGACCATCGGCTGTCGCGTCTGGGACTTGGGCTTAGGCGGGGAAGCAGGGCCCGGAGGCCAACGGTGACCACAGGTGACCCTGCAGCCAGACCAATGCCCAGTACGTCTGGACACTCCCAGGGGCCGCTGCAGCATGGGGCTCGTGCCCGGGGAGCGACAGAAAGCACTTGTGACCAGGGAGGAACAGAGCCGCTCGCCAGGACCCAAAACCCTGGGCCTCTCCTTCCTCTCCACATTTGCTAAAAGACCGGATATCCTCACCAAACTTCCATAGATGCTCCATCCAGTTCTGCTTCTCAACCCTTTCCCAAACCCTACACTAGCCCCTGCCCAGCTCCCCAAAGCCCCCATCCTGCCCCCCACATCAGCCCCAGCTCCCTCTCCACCACCTGCCCAGGGAATGAATTACTGGAGCCTTTGACTCAATGTGGCCCTCACTCACCAGACTCAAGGCCTGCCTCAGCAAAAGGTGGTGGGACCAGCACCATCCTGGTTCAGCCCCTCAGCCCACCAGGCCCAGGGCTCTGCCCCCTAAGGGAGCACCAGGACACTTGGGCTGATTGCCTTCCTGGACACTCGGCCTTATGGTCAGCAGTAAGCCATCAACACCCCTGATTTTCTCTTCTCCATCCCTCATTCTCCCTTCAGTGATCCAGGACAGCCCATCCAGTACCCCTGACTCATCCACTGACCCACCACGGACCATCCAACATCCCTGATTCTCCCCTCTCCTTTCCCTAGTGAGCACACATGTCCACTTGTCCCTGAACCTATCCAGTCTGCCTGTCCATGAATTTGCACCACCACGTGACTGCTTGGCAGGATACTGGACCCCAAAAGAAGGAAAACAGGATGGTTTACCCTTGAATCAGTTGGCCTATGTATGACCACCTACAGGAACACCCCTCTCCTGTGAAGAGCTCAGTCAATGGCCCAGACTGTTGTCCAGGCAGATCTTGGGCTTGTCCAAGCAAACGTCCAGCAGGCATTATCAACCCTGACCAAGACATAGGGACATATGAGACTCACCTGGAGCTGGGTCCAGTCACTGGAAAGGTCAGAATGAGCCTCTTTTGGTCACCGCAGGAGTGACTGGATACATCCACAAGAAACTTTCGACGAGAAGTCAGATCGGGAGTCACTGGACTGCAGGTCCTCCCCCTCCCCCTCAACCTGACCCGGTTGTCCAGACCCAGTCTCCTGCCTATCTTCACAGACTCCGGCCAAGCCGATCGGGAGAGGGTCCCCCCTGGGGTCTGTTTGTGGCTGATGTCAAAAGGGAGCTCGGGTCAGTCAGCCCCATCCCCTAGAGGCCAATTCTGATCGAGGCCCTGAGTAGGCAAGGACACTGAGGCCATATGGCTTGCAGAAGGGCTCTGGAGGAGCCATCTTGGGTGGGAGAAGGAAAGGGAGGCCCTGCAGCCTCCTGCCTCCAAGCTCGGCCCTCAGCAGGGCCAGCGCTGGATCCCATTTTGGTCATTCTATCCTCCCCTATCCCCGACATTCTTCCACAACTGCCGGGCCTCTGCAAGGTGGTGCGGCTCTCACCTGCGCCCGTGGTCAGTGACTGACAGGCACTGGCCGGTGATCAGCACATATCCACAGCTGATGAAGGCGGATGCCTGAGCGAACCATTGCCCTGGGGTGACCCAACCTTCCAAACATACACCGACATGAACAAAGGTGTAGATAGATGCCCCCCTACCTGTCCTGCAGAGGAAGGAGCAGACCCTTGGCCAGGAATGGTAGCCCCCACCATCCTCTGGGAGCCTCTGGACCCTCACCTTCTCCACAGACACAAGCAGAGAGGCTCTGAGATGCCTGGGCCCAAGGGTGGCCAGAGGGTTTGAATTCAGAGCTAGAGGCTGGACTGGGCCAAGGAGAGGGGTTGGTTCTTCCCAGAACCACTGGTTCCAGCACCGATTCGGGCACCAGTCTACTGGTGTGTCCCCAGCTCCGGAGCCCGCATTTCCTCGGCTCCAACCCGCCCAAGGTGGCTGGGTCACCAGGTCAGGCCGGGCGGTCCTTCCATATCGCTAGGGACGTTGCCCTTATGTGGACGTGATGGGGAGCCAGGATCAGAGAGGCCAACCATCGCCGTGGCCGAGGGCAAAGGAATTCTGGGGATGCTGACCGTGGATGGCGGCCAGCCAGACCGAAGAGGACGGACAAGAGTGACACAGAGCGTTGGGGCCTTGGGACCGGGGGCAGCCCCTCCCCCTTCCTCTTTCCACCCCCTCCCACCCCCCCAGTGACCGGTGGGTGGGGAAGGAGACCTGATGTGGACCCTCCACCGATGAAGCCCCTCTCTTCCTCCCTCCGTGCCTGGGTGGTGAGGAATGAAGCTCCCGCACCCCTGAGACCCGAGGCCTGAAGCAACACCTGTCAGCAGCAGCCTCGATCAGAGACCTACTATGTGCAGAATGCTCTACTGAGAACCTACAGTGTGCAAAGCATTGGACCAAGCTTCTGTCGGGTACCAAGAGCTTAGTACAGTGCTCTGTAAATAATAAGTGCTCAATAAATACCATTGATTATTCGATTGTACTGAGCACCTGCTGGGTGCAGAGCGTGGTTCCGAGCGCCTACTGTGTTCAGGGTGTTGAACCGAACATCTATTGTGTGTGCAGGAGTACGGAGCCTCTAGGGTGTTCAGGCCACTATACTAGGCATCTAGTATGTGTAGAGTACTGCACCACACACCTGCTGTGTTCAGAGCTCTGCACTAAGCAGCTACTGTTCATTGAGCCTGTGTAAGGTACTTGGGAGCATACAGTAGAAATGAAAGATGTGGTCCCTGCTCTGGAGCGGCTCACCAGCTATCCACTGAGGAATTTCAACCCCTTTAAGACTCGCCTCCTCCAACTGCCCGTTTTTCCGAGAGGCCAATCCAACCGTAGGACGGGGTCAGTGTCAGGGTGGATGGGAGGAAGGGGGAGAGGGGCAGAATGGCAACCGGTAGAGTCTCGGTCGGACTCGCACGGGACAGACGGAAGGTGGTTTCGCCGCACGATTGCGGCTCCCGTTCAGGTCTCCGTCCGTGCCACTTGACATCAGCCAATGTGGGGCAGGGCCTGGTGAGGTCTGTGCTGGGGAAGGGTCCCCGAGGGCCCTGGAGAGTGGACAAGACCACCTAGCTGACCGGCCACACAGGATGCCCGCTTCCCCTCCATCCCATGAAATGGGGCAATTCTGCTCCGGTCCCACCCTCCTCGGGGCAGTTGAAGAGGCCCCCGTCTCCTTGGATGCTGGCCTCGGGAGTCAAATTCCGCTCTCGTAAACACGGACGGCCCGATCTGTCCACTAGTGGGCCCGCAGGGGTCGGATGGTGGGGCCGGCCGGACCAGCCTCACCGGGACCACCTCCCTGGCCGGTTAGGGGCTCGGAATCACCCACGGAGCCGAAAGATCTGTCCGGGCGCTGTGGCCGTCGTTCGTAATAAACACGATCCCGCTCCGCCCTCCACGTCTCATGGCCTGTTTCCGCTCGCCGGGCACAATGTCAAACCCAAACCCGCGCCCCTGGCTCAATGTGATGCCTGTGGCGTGTGACCCGGGGGGTCACTCCGGGGTCCAAACTGCGGGGAGGATCCCTCAGGCCGGGGCCTGCCAGGGCCCCCGGTCCACGCCGGTCTGAGTGCTCCGGGGAGTCTGGGTCGGGGGATGTCTGCAGGGCCCGAGTAGTTTGATTCCTAGCTGCCCAGAGGCATGAGCCCCTGCTGCCCTTGGCGGCCCCAGCTAAAAGATGGAGGTGGCCCAAGAGCCAGCCGACTGCCCTGGCACTGTCACCCTGGCATAGCCGCTAGGCCTGGAGCCTGCCCAGCCTCTACCTTAAGAGCCCCGAGGAGCTTCCGGTTCTTTGCTCTGACCCCTCTCCCCAAATGCTCCGTGACCCAGCTCCACTCAGGCAGATAGGGTTGAGGAAGCGGAGTCTCACTGAACCCGGGTGGCTTCCCAGGCCCCTCTGCAGGGAAGGAACCCCGGGCAGCTGTGGGGCAGTGGTGGGTAGTGGACTGTGGTCCTCTTTGGGCTTTTCCAGGGCTGCATTATCCTGGTGCCCCCTCCCTTGCCCCTTCTTCACCCCTATACCTCCACCGAAAGAGATGCGCCCCAGAGCTCCAGTCCTCTGTCTCCCCCTTCACAGCCAATAAACCTCTTTGGAGTGAGAAAGCAAAAGCAGGATGCCTGGCCAGAATTTATTACAGCATTCGTTACAATACCGGGCTCAGTGCCGGGGGAAATACAGAAAATGGGCCCGGTCACTGGCCCACATGGGGCTCATGGCCTGAGAGTTAAAGAGAGCAGGGATATGATCCCCATTTTACAGATTAGGAAACTGAGTCCAGAGAGGTGAAGTGAGTTGCCCGAGGTCACCCAGCAGGCCAGTGGCAGACCTAAAAGTACAACCCAGGTCCCCTAACTGACTGTCCCACACTCTTTCCACTTGGCCCCTCTCGGCACCAATAAGCTGGCCGTGCTTCCTTAACAATGGGTGGGGTGGGAAGGGGCCGACCCTGGCTCTTACCAACGTGGCCTCCTGCTAATGACCGCTGGCCGTGAGCTTAACTGGCCGTGGTAAAATGAGGAGAGAGCGCCGCGGGTGAGGGGGCGACCTAGGGAATCTGGTCAGCGTTGACTGGTGATCCTGGTTCTTCCAGCGTCACGTGGAGGCTGGAAGGGGGACCCCTATCCAGCCCCTGTCCAGGACTGCCCTCTTGGCCCTGCTGCTAAACTCAGGGGAAGGGAGGTGAAGATAAGCAGAGGGCCAAGCCAATGGCCTCTCCCCGCTGGCCAGCATCTGGCTGCCCTGCGCTGCCCGTCCTCTGCCCCTCGTCACTCAACTTCCCCACTCCCTCACCCTCCCGCAGATCCCCAGGCTTCCCCACCCAACCCCGGCCCAGGGCCCAAGCTCCTCTTCTCTGTCCATCAAGGCGATCTCTGTCTGGGCTCCCGGAGGCGGCTGATATCACCGCTCTCTGGCTCTTACTGGCTCAGGCTGAGAAGCAGCGTTGCCTAGTAGATAGACCACGGGCCTGGGAGTCAGAAGGACCTGGGTTCTAATCCTGCCTCTGCCACTTGTCTACTGTGTGTGCTTGGGCAAGTCACTTCGCTTCTCTAGGCTTCAGTTCCCTCATCTGCAAAACGGGGATTAAGACTGGGAGCTCTATGAAGGACATAAATCGTGTCCATCCTGATTACCGTGTATCTACCCCAGCATTTAGAACATGTCTAACACCTAGTAAGCATTTAGTAACAGGTACCAGAAAAAAAAATAGAAAAGGCCCTGGACCTTGCGGACCAGAACTCTGGTCTCCCTGGCCAGGCCAGGACACCGGCCAATGCTAGGCCACGTGAGCCAGGTGGCTTTGGCTTTCTTAAATAGTATGATTGCCTCTCTCTGATTGAAGCTGGGTTTCCCTCAGAGTCCAGCCAGGTGTGGTGGGGTCCCGGGGGGGCAGCGGCCGGCACCGGTGACTGCCCCCTAACATCCCACTGGCCAGGCAGTGCCAGGAAAATCGGCTCCAGCCCAGAGGGGCTGCCTCTCCAGGTGAACCCACCCTGGATGGGGCCCAGGACTCAGACTGATACTTTCGAAGGTGTCTCTGATGTCGGTGGTTCAAACTTGGCAGGAACCCCCCGAGGGGCATGAGCAGTTCATGGTGTCTTCTTTTCTGTCCGCCTTCTTCCTGGAGCCCGTAGGGGTGGGGGGTGGAGCCTGCCAGCTCCCTAAGAAGGAGAAGGAATTCCTAGCTTCCAGGGGGACTCTGAATTGTCTGCCTTTGGACTGGAACCTGTCAAAACCTGATTGAGTGATTGATTGCCATCTTAGGCCAGCAGATCTGGCAGGAGGGAAACCATGTCTGACCCGACAGCTAGCTTCAAACATTTGACTTCTTCCTCTGACGCCAGCTGGGTCACACCCTGTTTTCCATTTAACAGCAGGGTGACCCTCTCCATTTTTCTCTCCCTGCCGACCGCCTCGCCTCCACACTGGCGAGCAGAGAGCTGGGGGATGCGTCGAGAAGGGCCGAGAAACTCGGCCGGGTCTGGGGTGGGTCAGGCGCCAGAACGACAGCTGGATGGGGAGAAAAGGGGGAAGACCCTTAAGGTTGCGGGTCAAAGGGGTTAAATTTGTGACCTCTGAGTCCCCCTGGCTCCCACCAGCTGCCCTGGGAGCGAGAAGGGAAAGATATCAGATGCCAAGTGGGGTGAGGGGCAGTCTCTCAGGAGAGGGGGCCTAGTCCTAATGGCATTTATTGAGCACCCACGGTGCTTGTCCAGTAGTAAAGCTATTTCTTGAGTGTTACTGTGTGCAATTCACTGACTCAAGCACTTGTCTGGAAATAAAGGTATATATCTACCTGTCTAGTTGTCCTTCATACCCCAAAAAGACATCACTGACAGTGAAGCTCACCCGCCTGTCTTTGTGAATGCGGGGTGCACAGCCCTGGCCGCAGTGGGAGAACAAAAAGCTGTTTCTTGTGGTGTTGTCATGTTTCAATGTTGGTGGCTCCTGGGCTTCTTTTCTTCTTTATCTCCTTGCCTCTCTCCTTACAAAGCTTTTGCTTGAAGAGAGCGGCTTCTTTCGTGGTGGCAGCGCACCACGCTGGTCTGTCCTCAGCAGTAGACTCCCGGTTTTCTACTAAGATCCAGCGTTGTCTGAGGTTTTGTTTTACCGTATCCTCAAAATATCCTCAAGATGTTTCTTCTGCCCTCCTGGGTATCGGTTTCCCAATCTCAGCTCTCCATATTCAGCAGCTGTTTGGATCTCCTGCTGTCACTCATTCTCACAGTGGAACCTGATTTCGCTCCAGAACGTCATTATCCACCATCTTGTTTTGCCATACGATTGTACATCTGGCCCGGAGTGACCCTCGGGGAACTGCTCAAGGAGCCAGATGTGGTCCGTGTGTGGGGTCCGGGTCTCCTGGCCGTAGAGGAGGTTGAACCACACTACCACTCTGTAGACCTTCAGTTTGGAGGTCTGGAGCCCGGTACCTCATGGCCTCCATCCTTTGACTGACGTCTCCAAGAGGTTGTGCTGTCCTTCTTGATTCTGTTTTCTACTTTCTCATTTCTCGTGTCAAGAGTCAGTGGTCTGGCTAAAGTACAGGAATTCTGAAATGGTGTTCAGCTCTGCGTTTCTAATATAAATATATAAATTTTGGGCGGGGGGGGGGGGGTGTAGGGCCTCTGTGGGGCAGGCTGATACATTGCCACCATTTTCTCTAGATTTGTTATCATCAGCCCAACGGGCCTGGTGTATTTGGCAAATCATTGATTTGCATCTCTTCTTGGGCGTGGGCCTCTAGGATGCAAACATTTGAATAAAGAAGCTTTGTATACCATGAGGTTATAATGTCACCTTATTGAGCACCCACTGGTGATGGTGCACCTTATGAACACCTGACTGGTTGGAAAGCTATTTATTGAGTGCCCGCTGGGTGCATTGTACTGTACTAGACTGTGAGCTCTTTGGGGGCGGGTTATGTATCTATCAAGTCTATTGAATTGTACTCTCCCAGGTGCTTAGTATAGTGTTCTGCACACAGTAAGCGCTCAGTAAACACTATGGATTGACTGATCTCTTTGGAAAATGCACCAGAGGCATTCCCTGCCTACAAGGAGTTTCCACTCTAGTGGGAGAGACTGACAGAGAGCTATTTACAAATAAAGCAATCAGAATAAACAAATTGATAGTACAATAGATTTTATGGCTATGCGCAAGTGCTAAGGGAAGGCATAAACCCAGGGGAAGCAGCATGACCCCTTGTCTGTTGTATGACCTTGAGCAAGTCACTTAACTTCTATGTGCCTCAGTTACCGCATCCGTAAAATGGAGATTAAGCTTGTGAGCCCCACATGGGACATGGACTGCATCCAACCTGATTAACTTGTATCTACCCCGCTGCTTAGTACTGGTACATAGTAAGTGCTTAACAGATTCCGTAAAAAGACAGGAAAAAAAAGATGTCAGTCAGTGCTAGAAGAGGCTGATGAGTTGACGGGCGTTGGGATGTTGGGGGTTAATCGGGGAAAGCTAGTCGGAGGAGGTGATTGGGCTGACCTCCGGGCTGGGGGGGGCGACCAGAGCCAGGATATGACTGCAGTAAAGGCAGCAACAGCAGCAGATAATCGCTCGCTCGCTCTGGCCTCTTTCGGAATCATCAGGAAACGCACCAGCTAGCTGGCGTGTTTTGCTTTGTCTGTCCACCTGAACTCGGTTCGGGAACTGCCGGAGAAACACACGGGACCAGACTGTACATCAGTGGCTGAGGGCGCATGACGGGTCAGGGGAGAGAACGGGGCGTCTGGGAGGCAGGACAACCCCAGGTTCTGGCCTCGGCTCTGCCTGCTGGGTGACCCCGCACAAGTCACTTAACCTCTCTGGACCTCAGTTCCGGCATCTGGGCAGCGGGGAGGCCGGTCCCGGCCTCTCGGGGGTGTCGTGAGGAAAAAACAAGGGAGTTGACGTGGGAGCGCTTTGGGAAACTCAAAGCTCTCTGCAGATCGACACGGTGTCTCGTTGACAAGATGAATTGGCCGTCCCCTCCGCCCGGCCAGCCCCATGCGGGGGCAGGGGGTGGGGGGCTTGTGGCCCCTGGACTTTGGTCAGCTTAGAGAGGAAGCGGGCGGGGTGTCAGGGCTTTGGTGTGAAAAGTTCCTCCAGGATGGGCGGTGCCTGCCTGGCTTCTGTGAACAAGCTCTCTCTTTCTCCCTCCAGGGGCTGCTCCTTTCCCTCCTAAACCACCGAGCATCCTCTGCTTAAAGGCCCGGTGTCCCCGCGGATGCCTGACATGGGCTTCTGTTGGCGGAACTTGGCAGGGCAGAGACTGAGGAGTCCTGCTCAACCAAGCGGGGCCGGGATTTCTGGAGGAGGAAGAGCAGACGGCTCAGAGCAAGAAAGGATGCCCTCGGGGTTCCTCGGAAACTCAGGCACACGCTGCTCTACCTTGGTCTCCCGTAAGCCCGAGGGAGTGGCCCTGTTCCCAACGTAGCCCGGGGTGAAGGTAGAGGAAGAGAGCGCACTGACGCAGCTTATTGCCATAATAACAACAACAACAATAATAATATAAAGCAAGTATGCTGCTTATTAAGCTCCTGCTACGTGCTGAGCACTGGGGTTGAAACAAGGTTATGAGACTGGCCACAGTCCCTGGCCACAATCTATCTTATCCCCAGTGTACAGATGGGGAAAGTGAGGTCCAGAGAGGGTACTTGACTTGGCCGAGGCCAGGCAGCAGGACCGGGAGTTGGGACTCCTGAGCTCCGTCCCCTGGGCCGTGGTCTTCGGGGCCGCAGGTGTTTGATCTGGGCTCCAGAGACCCCGGGATTCCATCTCTTGAGTGTGGGGACCAAGGGGGCCACTGAGGAATCCATCCAGGCCTGACCCGGGCTGTGCCCGCCGGGGACAGCAGGTGGGATCAGTTGGGAGGACAGGTCCCAAAGGGCGGAGGATGAAGCAGATGGGGGGTCAGGAGGAGCAATCTTAGATCCTCGAGATCTTCGATCGGGCTTCACCCGGGGAGGGGTGAGGGCAGCCTGGGCCATGCCTGCGGGGATCCTGGGGTCTCCCGACACTGGGTCACGGCACCCCAGGAACTGCCAGGAGAAGCAGAGTCCCACCAAGGCCAGAGGACTGGCAGAAGGCAGGTGCGGTACCTGAGGCTTCTTGGAGGGGTGTCTGCCCCCACTGCCAGCCCCAGCCCCCACCCCCACCCCAAACCACAGCGGACAGGTGAGAGGGTGCCCAGTAGGTATCCAAGGATGGTTCTTTACCTCACCCATCCGTTCCCAGTTCGGTGGGGGCTGCCAGCCTCTCTGGGAACAGAGGGTCCGGCGGGAGCCCAGCTCGCCCAGCTGCGGGGGAAGCTGACAGGACTCAGACCTCCTCCTCTGGATGCTTGAAAACCCCCCTGGGGGTCCTGGGCATCCCAACATGTCCCCCGCCCAGGAGGAATTCAGAAAGTTCAGGAACCAGCATCGGAGAAGCCTGCAGGTCCCTCCCTCAATCCGTCAATCCATCAGGGAAGCAGCACGGCCTAGTGGATAGAGCATGGGCCTGGGAGTCAGAAGGACCTGGGTTCTAACCCCGGCACTGCCACTCGTCATTTCATTTCTCTGGGCCTCAGTTACCTAATCTGTAAAATGGGGATTAAGACTGTGGGCACTATGTGGGACGGGGACTGTCTGCCGTGATCAACTCATATCTATCCCAGTGCTCAGATCAGTGCTTGACACCTAGTAAGCACTTAACAAATACCATTACCGTTACTATTATTATTACTATCATTATCAATCAATGAGAGAGATTCCCTGCAGGCCTGCTAATGGCGCGGCAGCGCTCAGGGGCTTGGACGAGGACAATAAAAGCGTCCAGGAGCAGCCGGTGGAATGGGTGGGGATTGACAGACAGAAGGACACCCCGGGTTTCTACACAGAGAGAGGAGACCCAGAAGAGCGAGGATAAACCAGGAGTAGCCCGGTACTGTCAGGGTGAAATAGCAGAGTAATCAATCGAAAAGTCCAGGTGAACCTAGACCTGGGTGTGGGGACCACAAAATACATGGAACCGATGGTGACTGTTGCAAGCTATGTGTCGGACGTTAACGGGCGAAGGGAGCCTTCTTGGAGGAGGTGGGATTTAAGGAGGCTTTGAAGATGGAGGCAGCTGTGGCCTGGCAGGTTGGAGGCAGGCGGAGGGTGCGTCCCGGCCGGGGAGACGGAGATAGCTCAGGGAAAGCTGGCGCAGGTGCCCATCGATCGATAGATCGATGGGATTTATTGAGCGCCTACTGTGTTCTGACCAGTTGAACCCCGGCCCCTAGTCCCCAGTACTAAAGCCCAGCAGTGGAGGTGCTGGGTCAGAGGCCAAGAGCCCACAACTCAGGTCACGGAGGATCGGCCTCCCGGACTCTCAGTGAGTCCCCGCAACTAGCCCCCTCCGCCCTCCCTCAGAGCACCCGCGGGCAGTGTCTGGCGGCAGCCCAAGGTGGGATCGTAGGTTGGGGGGTGGGGCTGAGGTCCCGGGTCAGACACGGACACCTGTTCTCTCCGGCTGCTTCACCTCAGCCTGGGCTCTGAGCTCCTTCCCAGCAAACCTCCGGTCCAGAGTACCCGTGGCTCTGCCAGCTCCCACCCACGCCTCTCCCCTGGCCAGGAACGCCCACCGTGCTCAGGCCTGACAGCCACACCCCTCCCTCCTCCGGAGCACTTCCAAACAGCCACCGCCTCTGGGAAGCCATCCCTGATTCCCCCCTCCCGCCCCCACCCCCACACACACCTTGCCAGTTATCCCTTCCCCTTCGCCACCTTCGGACTCCTTGGCATCGACCTGGTTATTTCACGGTTATTATTTTTATCACGTATTCCGACTCTCGCCCCCTTTTCACTCTAGGAAATTTGACCGTTTGTGTCCAACTGCCTGTAAACTGCTTGAGTGTGGCGACTAGATCATGAATTTCTTCTGAAGGTTCCCCAAACTCCGGTCCCCCGGTAGGCCCCTGGCACCTCCTGGACTGTAAGCTCCTCGTGGGCAGGGAACGCGTCTACCGACTCTGTTATATTGCTTGTTACAGTGCTCTGCACACCGTAAGCACTCAATAAATACTACTGCTCGGTGGTGATGGTGAGGAGGAGGAGGAGGAGGATGGTGCCGGGAAGGATGGTGGCGGCGTCTGACGATGATGGGCGGCGTTCGGATGGAAGCGCTCCAGCACGGGGTCTGGACAGTCGCCTCAGTTGACCGAACGCCCTTTAGGAGGGAACCCAGCGAGGGCCCTCCACTGCCCGGCTGCCGGTCTCCGGTCTGGCCCGGCCCGTCCCCCCCGCTGAACTCCGGGAACCCTCTCCCCCTGCTCGGGCCGACCCGGGGGTGCAGGCCCGACGCCGGGACCGGCGGTAGCAGTAGCCATGTAGTAGTCCATCCAAGTGAAAATTTTTCCTTTGATTCCTACAAATCC
Organism: Ornithorhynchus anatinus; assembly: GCF_004115215.2. Lineage (NCBI taxonomy): Eukaryota > Metazoa > Chordata > Mammalia > Monotremata > Ornithorhynchidae > Ornithorhynchus > Ornithorhynchus anatinus. The sequence continues at coordinate 28,060,936 of NC_041750.1, read as the reverse complement.
GCGCAGCTCTCGGGCCCAGCGCTTCCCCTACAGCCCGGCTATTTGCAAATAGATTTTTATAGCACATTAGTGCCGGAGGGAAATCCAAAGAAAATAGTCCTTCTCCATATTAGAACCAGCTGTGACTTTCTTGAGCCGATGACTCATTCCTTTTTTTTTTTCTTTTTTTTATTGGGTGGGAGAAGCAGGCACAGAGGCACACAGAGTCTTATTCAAGACGTTGTTTGTTTTGCAGAGGGTAGCCTAGCCACAAGCCAGCTTGAGCGCACCGATCTGCAGCCCGTGTTTATTTAACATTTTTTTTTCCTCTTTCCCTCTCTCTCGACAGTCCCGATGATAAAAACAGAACCGAATGACGACTACGAGGTCGTTCCCGCCTGTGGACCAATGAACCAAGGATTAAATGCCCTCCCCAAGCCGTTCTACAACCAACAGATGGTCATGCCCCCCGACCCCGGGGCCTGCCTCGTGGTCGGCTTCCCGTCCTGCCAACAGAGCAACCCGGCGCTGCCGGCCTCGCCCGTTGCCAGCCCCGAGCTCCACGAGCTGTCCCCGGCCGCTTACGCCAAATGCCTCCCGAACCCCGGGCACGGCCCCCTCGGACTCCAGCCGGCGCCCGCCGGGGGCGGGCCCCCACGGTCCGTGGCCGGGCCGCCGGGCCCCGCCGGCCCTCCGTCTCACGTCGCGCTGCAGCTGCAGGTGAGTCACCACCTGAGCGGAAGCTCAGATTACCTGGGTTACCACCAAGCACTCTGTCCCAACACTCCCTCTTCTCCAATTCCGTCCGTTACCCGAGAACCAACTTATTTGCAGTCGTGCAGTCCAACGCGCCCAGGCACATCGGGCCCGCCGCCGAAGGGTCAGAGAAACACGTCTCCTCCGGCCACTGCCCAGCCACTGTCACTGCCCGAGTTGCCCGAGGACAGTGGTCAGAACGCGGCCCCTCTCCCAGTAACGGTCAAGCGCGAGCCGGAAGAGTTGGACCAGTTGGACCTGGATGACGGTAAGAGCTCCCCAGTGGGAGGCGGTGGCAGCCCCCCCCCGGGGCCCTCCGCTGGCCGCCAGGGGACCCCGGACCAGGAGGGGAGCGAGGCGGGAGGCACCGGGCTGGCCCCCCGGGGCTCCGGCCTGGGGAACCTCGGGGGCGCTGGGACGGACGGGCCGTGGCGTCGGTGCAGCCGGGACCCGGGCCCACGGCAGGCGGGCAGGGGGGTCGGGGCGGCGGGTCGGGCCGCGGTGGGAGGGCCGACCGGGGCCGACTCCCAGCCCAGCTGCGCGTCGATGCTCCGTCGAGACCGTGGTTGGGGGAGCTTGGAGGGGTGAGGGCTCCAATCTGATCCAGCCCGGCCGACCCCGAATTTCCCACCATAGGGATTCGGTCTCCAAACGGGCCTTAGTCGGACCTAATGCCAGGGCGATAGGAAATATGCCCATCGGTAGCCTTTCTGAAGTGCCGTTCGTGCTCAGGTTCCCATGCCCGAGAGGGCCCAGACCCTTCCTCTCCTTAACCTGCACTGGGAGTCCACCCTGGAGGGCAGACTGAATTGCAAGGAACAGACCAGAGACTCTTGGAAAAAAGGCAAGGCCATTGAAGCGTCTGGGCCAAACAGCCAGTCTCTTTCTGGGAGAAATGATAACAGAGGATGGTTTGGCTGGCTTTTGGATTTAATTTCACTTAAAGAGAACCTCGGGGCTCTCGACTACACGTTTACCTGCTCGTTAACGGCCGAGCGGGTACGAAGGCCCCTGGCAGCAGGCTCTTACTCCGGATCGGGGAAGCCTGGCGGACGTGGGGCTTCCCGGCCCTGGGAGCCGGAGCTGCCTCCGCTCATTAACGCTCGGCTCGTTAACGTTCTACCGTGGCCGGGGCCCAAGGCCGGGGCCGAGCTCTCTCTCGTGTGGGAGTCGGGGGCTGTCTGTGCAGAGGTATTTCCAGTCAACCCGGGAATGAGTTGCTTCATCGCGGAGATTCAGATCGATGGCTGCGTGCAGAGACTCACCTCAGCGTCCCATGTTAGCCCCAGCTCCCCGGGCCCCGGCAGGAGACGGGCGGGTTCCCGCTGCCGAGGAACGTGGGATGGGGCTCCTCCCCCGCGCCTGCCCCTTCGCCCTCCCAAGCTCCATTTTGGGAGTGCGTTCCGCCACCGTGCTGAGGCTCTCCGGCAGCCTCACAAAATGGCAGCAAAGGGCCTAGGCACGGGGCCGGCCTGCCAGGGCGCCACAGTTCCCGCAGAGGGGCGGCCTAGTCGGTCTCTCCCAGGAGAGGGAGAAGGAGGGAAAGGAGGGATTGTGGGGAGATGGAGTTGCCTTGTGCCCCTCGCCCCGGGGGATCGGCGAAGGAGCATTAGCGTAGTGTGGGACAGGCTTCGTCAGGGAGTGGCCAGGCTGATCACGGCAGGATTGGGCCTGTGACTTGTTCTGCCGGGCCAGGGATGGGGAGAGTTTTGATCTCTTTCCCACGGCCTGAGCCATCCCACCCCTCCCCGCTCCCCCACCTCCAGGACAATGGCGTATGGGTGGCAATCTTAGATTAGAAGGGGCTTCCTTCCCTGGCAGGATCAGTTGGGGTCATGCTTTCTCTCCTCCATTTCTTGCTCCATCAGGTGAGGGCATTATTCCCTCCCATGGTGGCCTTTCAGAGCTCCAGAGGGCCCTGAGCCATGCCCACCTTCCTCTCCCCCCGCACATCAGCCCCACAGCCTGTCCAGCCCGGACTTTGCCTCCAAGAGGGCACCAGGATGCTTGGAGAGATCATCAGCTGGTTGCTTGCCCTCTTGGACGTCCACCCTCAGGGTGAGGAGTGGACCATCCAACACCCCTCAATCCTCCCTCTCCATACCTGACACTCCCCCAGTGACCCAGCATGGACCATCAAACACCCCTGACTCTCCCCTCTCCATCCCTGACTCTTCACCAGTAACCCAACATGGACCATCCAACATCCCTGACCCTTCCTCGTCACTCCCAATTCTCCCCCAGGCACACAACACAGTCCATCCAATACCCCCATCTCCCCCCTCTCCAGCCATAACTTTCCCCGTTGTAATCCATCATAGATGGCCCATCCATAAATTTATCCAAAACCTGCTGATATTTTCAGCTCAGGCAGCTTCCTGTGGTAACGAATTCCATATGCTTATTATTTTTATTATTATCCATAAGTTGGTGCCAAAAAGTCTGTTTTGGTTCATGTGTGGATTCCATTTTAGACTTCATTTTTCATTTCACTTGTAACCAGTTCCACCCAACTCACCAGCAGATGCTCTGAATTTGTCCAAGTCCCTGCTGAGGCTCTGGGGTCAGTCTGCTCCCCGTCCTATGGCATGATGTGACCGGTCACCGTCTCGAGACTGCAAGCTCGTTGTGGGCAGGCGATATGTCCACCAACTCTGTTATATTGTATTCTCCCAAGGCCTTAGAACGGTGATCTGCACACAGAAAGGACTCGGTAAATACGATTGATTGATCGTAGCTGCCGGCCAAAGAGACGTCCCTTCTTCCTGCCCCAGAATCTGGGATCCTGCCCCCGCCCTTCGGACCAATCATGGCTAGATCTGCGGACAACCCTTGCCGTCTCTTCTGTGCTGGGGGTTTATTAATGGAGGGAACAAGATGCAGTCCAAGTAGACTTGGACCATCTCGTTTAGCATAAGATCACGCACAACGCTGTGACTGCATCGGGGCCACGTTTCTTTTGCAGAGTCCTGGGCTGGAAGAACCATATGGTGGTTGCCCTCCTGGACACCCACTCTCATGGTTAGGGATGAGCCAACACCCCTGACTTCTCCCTTCCCATCCTTGACTCTCCCTCCAGTGACTCAACACAGACCACCCCACACCCCTGACTCACCCCTCACCATCCCTGACTCTCTCCCAGTGACCCAGCACAGACCATCCAACCCCCCTGACTCTCTCCTTCCCATCTCTGACTCTCTCAGTGACACACATGGGTCAACCAACACGCCTGACTCTCCCTTCTCCTTTCCTGACTTCCCCCTGATGACCCAGAACCGACACTCTAACCCTCCTGACTCTCCCCTCCCCATCTCTGACTCCGACTCCGGCTCAAACCATCTCCCTCCAGGAGCGGGTACTGACTGCCCCAGCTGGCATCCGACCTGGTCTTGCTTGCATGCTAGAGTGGCCACGTTCCGGTTGGAACATACTCCGTCCAGACCCAATTTAAGTGACACGGCATCCTGGGGCTTGTTGTTTGAGACCTCAAAGTGGTGCCCCGCAACTCTCCCCCCCATCTCTGGTTGCAACAGTTGAGCAGGCAGGAGGAGCAGTCTTTGCTGGAGGAGAGCAATCTCCACCCCAATTTCTCAGTCGGTCAATCAATCAGTCAGTGGTATTTATTGAGCACTTATTGTGTGCAGATCACTGTACTAAGCACTTGAGAAATTGCAATACAAAAGAGTTGGAAGAAGTAATCTCTGCCCAAAAGGAGGAGAGGGAGTCAGTCAGTCAATCGTATTTATTGAGCACTTACTGTGTGTGGAGAACTGTATTAAGTGCTTGGGTGAGTACAATATGACAATAGACAGATACATTCCAAGCAGATATTCTTATCCCCATTTAACAGAAGAGGAAACTGAGCCCCAGAGAGGTTAAGTGACCTGTCCAAGGTCACACAGCAGGCCAGTGACAAAGCCGAGACTAGAACTCCTGTCCTCTGGTCACAGGCTCTGCGCGCAGCAACTGATCAATAAATATGAGATGTTAATGAGGGTGCTGAGCAGTTAATGATGAACTAGAAGGGAAAGAAGGGATTTGGGATAGTCTGTGCTAGGTCACTGGGGGAGAGTCAGGAATAGAGAGAGGGGGGGAGTCAGGGGTGTTGGATGGTCCATTCTGGGTCATCGTGGGGAGATTCAGGGATGGAGAGGGGATAGTCAGGGTGTTGGATGGTCCAGCCCTAACCACAAGAGTGAATGTCCAGGGGGGCAGCAAGCACAATTCCACAGTGCCACTGTTGGAGACAGAATCCTGGGCTGGGCATATGCGGGATTACCCAGGAACAGCACTTCTGATGATGGTTTTCTATCCTTTAGTCATCTCTTTTATGGGAGTAAATGTCATGCTGTGTAGGACTATAACTCTGCAAAATTCCACGTCCGTTTGGGGGTAGACATAAGCTCTAGAAACCTTCCACTCCTCCCAGTTTAGACTTTTCAGTTAGCCATATGTGGCAGGATCACAGGAAGGGTATCAAATATGTATTTTAAAAACAGACTCGTTCAATAAAAGCTGCAGTTCGTGGATGTAATCTGAGCTGTTTCACTAATATCCTTGTCTGGTATTAGTCCTTTTGACAGCTGACTGCATGTCCTTTGGGGTCAGTATCCTCCCTAGATCCCTAGTGAAGCGTGTGCACACACAGAAGTCAGCACACGCACACACACACACACGTGAGGAAAGCCTGCATGGTACCGCCCTACTTTGGAGCCGTGTCACGGGGTGTCCCGAGCAGTCCCTGGGTTTGGCTCTGGTGTGGGTGGGAACAGGGTGGTCGGAATGCCTGTGGTATTAAAATCATAATCATCATAATCATAATCGTGGTATTTGTTAAGCACTTACTATGTTACTCTCCATACTGTGAGCTCATTGTGGGCAGGGAATGCATTCATTTGTTTTTATATTGTACTCTCCTAAGCCCTTAGTACAGGACTTTGCACACAGTAAGCGCTCAATCAATACGATTGAATGAATGAATGAATATGTGTCAGGGGCTATAGAAAACGCTGAGGTAGATACAAGATAATCAATCAATCAATCCTTTTAATTGAGTCCTCTGCAGTAAGCGTTCGGGAGAATACAGTATAACAAGAGTTGGTAGAAACATTCCCTTTCCACAACGAACTTAATCGGGTTGGCCGCAGTCCCTGGCCCACATGGAGCTCACAGTGCAGTGGGAAGGGACAACAGGTATTAAGCCCCCATTTCACAGATGAGGAAACCGAGGCCCAGAGGAGTGAAGTGACCTGCCCGAGATCCCACAGCAGAACGGTGGCGGAGCCGGGATTGTAACCCGGGTCCTCTGACTCCCAGGCCGGCGTTCCCGGCATTGGGTCTGGCGAAGCCGTCGCCTTCGGCCAACCGAGCCCCTAGATCGAAGCCGTCCAGGGTTCTGGGCTCCCGTCACAGCCGCGCCTTTGAGCCCTTCTCGCGGCCCTCTCCGGTTTCCGGGCGTCCAGATGGCGTTAGAGCAACACGCGGGTCGTCTGCAAAGCCCAGCGGCCCCGTCTCCCCTTCAGTCTGGATCGCGTCGTCTCCCTCCTCGCCGCCCCCCTCCCCCACTCCCGTCGGTCGGTCGGTCGGTCTGTCGGTGGGTGGAAACAAAGGACTTTTTCTTCATGGAAACTTTGAGTCATCTGGCTCCGGGCCCGGCCCGCGAGGGGCTCCGCTCCGCCTTCCGAACGATGATTGAGAGACTCCACGCTCACGCTCTCGGGCTTGCCGAATCGTTCACATTGGGGCTGCAGTGCTCCCCGAGCAGCGGGGGGAGTGCAAACAAATGACAACTGGAAGATCGGGCGGGATCGGCCCCTTCAAGGGCCTGAGACCCCCAGAGTCGTGCCCCTGGTTCTCCCCACGAACCGGCCTGAGATCAGCCCCGCGCCTACCCGTCTTGCATTCCGCTGACCCCAGAGGCAGACCCAGCAGTTGGGGCAGAGTTGGGGTGACTCGGGGGGCAAAAGAGGGAGACCAGAACCCAATCTCTCCCAAGGGTTCGGGTTGGGGGCGGTCCTCCCCTGGCCTGCGGCAACGGTCCGACGGGTGGGTGGAGTGGGCTAGTCAGCCGGGGCAAGTCCGCCTGGTCACAACTACCAGAGAGACCTCCCCAGCTAAGAAAGGGTTCTAGAAACGGAGAGTTTCACTCGTCACTGAGGGCCCGGGTTGTGGGGCAGGTGATGCCGGCTGAGTGGGAGATCGGTTTCTGAAGGCAGCCGGACTTTCCTAGGCCGGCCGCGGGGGAGCCCCTGAGCTCGGGAACCCTGCCCGAGGAGTTTTTCCGACTCCGCAGAAGTTCCTGAATCTGTCCCGGGGCGGACACCGAGGCCGAGCGCCGCCCGGGCGGCCGGTAGCCAGGCGGCTGAGGGCTGACCTCATCGGCCCAACGTCTTTCCAATCCAAAGCCCGGCCACGATCGGCAGCTTGGAATTTTCTAGGCAACGGAATGGAAAAACCAGTAGCTTCCGTCCACGTGTCCTCTGTCTTTGCATGTCCCTCCCTGCGTAATGGAGCCCAAATTCTTTTCTGTTTCAGACCGACGGGGTCGGGCTGGGCAGGGGTGTTAGGACGAAGGGTTTGTAGTGCGTGTATGTGTGTGTGTGTGTGTGTACACACGCTTGCGATGCTGGGGGAAGGGAGGGAGGGGAGGGGAGAGTGAAATCCCCAGGCCTGTGGAAGTCTCCTGGCATAGCGCCAAAGACAATCTGTGGCCAGCAGAAGCAAAAAGCTTCTGAAGAAATACTGTTCGGCACTCACTCCCCGTCTGCGAAATCTGAGATTTGTCTGAAATATTTTCGAGGCCGTCCCAGCCCTCGCTCAACCACGAGGGCGGGAGTGACTCGACTGCTCAGCTCCTCATTCCCTCAGTGCCCGCCTCCCGCCAGGGGGGCCAAGGGCTCCCCCTCCCCCACGCCTACCGACTCCCCAGGGGTTTGTGAGGGCCGAGGCCACCTGCGGCTGGTCAGCCGGCCGGCCGGAAGCCCTGGGGCATTCTCACCCTCAGTGAATCAGGTCCATTCATGCTTTGGCTCTTCTGGCCGGGCACGAGCCGCCAAGAGCCCCCGCTGATGGGGCCTTGGGGGCAGGTATGGGTCGGCCTCCGGGCTGAGGGGCAGCGCCTCTCCGGCTGTCGCTCTGGCCATGGCGGGCACGGGGAGACCCTCGGAGGGCACAGTGGCCGCAGTTTGAGGAAGCCAGCTGTGGGCAGTCACCCAAGGTTGGTGTCCCTTTGGGAGAACGGTGGACCGGGCAGCAGGCGACAGCTGAGCCTGCATCGGTAGGGCGTCTGAGTTGGACGGTGGCAGCTGTTCCCCGCCGATAACCCCGCACCGTTGCTCTCTGAGGCCCCGGGAAGGTATTATGAAGTTCATTAAACACTAGTAGGTGCCAAGATCTCTGTATGCCCAAGAGATTCTGATCACACAGTCTCCATCCTTTACTGGGCTCACTGTCCAAGACAGAGGAAGAGGCAGGGGTCTTCTACTCATTATACAGATGAGGAAACTGAGGCCTGGAGAGGTGAGGTAACTTGTCCAAGTTCACACCTCAGGCCGGGACTAGAAACCGATTCTTCTGTCACTCGGACCGCGGGCTGGAAGGACCGTGGGGCTGACCGAGAAATTTATTCATTCAATCGTATTTATTGAGTGCTTACTGTCTGCAGAGCACTGTACTAAGCGCTTGGGAGAGTACAGTACAACAGTGAACAGACATAGTCCCTGCCCTCAGTGACACTGCTTGGGATCTTACGATATAGAATCTTAAATTATTTTGGGATCTTAGGAATGTTGGAGGGTCCATGGTGGGTCACTGGGAGAGAATCAGGAATACAGAGGGGAGAGTCAGGCGTGTTGGATGGTCTGTGCTGGGTCACTAAGGAAAAGTCAGAGATGGTGATGGGAATATCAGGGGTATTGGAGAGTCCATGCTGGGTCACTGGGGGAGAGTTAGGAATAGAGGGGAGAGTCAGGGGTGATGGACGGCTCATGCTGGGTCCCTTGGGAGTAGCGAAGAAGTCAGGGATGGAGAGAGGAGAATCAAGGGTGTTGGATGGTCCAGCCCTTCCCAAGAGGGTAGTTCCTCCCAGAGTCCTGAGCCCCCGCACTGGAGACAGAGACCTGGGCTGGACAGGCTTTGGAACTGACACAATCGAGGTGTTGTCCTCGGTCCCGTGGTTTTTGTAGCTAGCAGTGTAGGTAGAAGTGGATTTTTCTCCACAACCTCACAGAAGCTTAGTTTCTTCCACACAAGAATAATCATTTTTATGCTTTTTTTTTTTGAGTTGCCCGTAAAGCTTGAAATTGAGGCTTCTTATTATTGTTGTTATTTTTACCATTAATAATACTAAATATTTTATATTAATTTTGGCATTCACTAAGCACTTAGTATTACTAAGGCACTGTCATAACTGCTGCGGTAGATACAAGATAATCAAGTAAGACAGAGTCCCAAACGGGGCTCACAGTGGAGGTGGGAGCAAGAACCCCATTTTACAGATGAGAAGACTGAGACCCAGGGAAGTTAAGTGATTTGCCCAAGATCACACAGCAGATAAGTGACAGAGATGGGATTAGAAACCAGGTCCCCTGACTCCCAGGCCTGTGATCTCTCTCTTTAAAAATCGGTCAGTTAACCAACCAATAGTGTTTATTTAGTACTTATCCGGTGCATAGGAGCACATAGTAGAGTTAGTAGGTAGGATATCTGTTTCCGAAGAACTTAAGCTGAAGCAAGGGAGACAGGTACTAAAATAATTTTTAAATGGGGGAGAAAAAATAGTGGTGTCAAGATCTGGACTTAAATATTCGTTTGTTTTTTAAGCACTTACTGTGTGCCAGGCACTGTACTAAGCAATGGAGTAGATTCAAGTTAGTTTGAACCCAGTCCCTGTCCAATTTGGGTCTCACAGTCTTAATCCCCATTTTACAGATGGGGCAACTGAGGCACAGAGGAAGTGAAATGACTTGCCCAAGGTCACACCATAGACAGGTGGCAGAGCCAGGATTGGAAGCAGGTCCTTCTGACTCCCAGGCCCGTGCTCTATCCGCTAGGCCATGGGGAGAGCAGGGGACGGGAGGAGAGGGGAAGGGGGTACAATGTCCAAGTATTTAGCGATGCCAGGAATCCGAATCCAATGTTTTTAAAAAGAAACACACCCACTGGAGGGGCAGGAGGCCTGGGTGGAAATGAAGAGAGCCGGGCAGCAAGAGGCAGGGATGGCGTGGCGTTGTGGGCAGGGGCCCAAGGGAGCCAGACTCAAGATAAATGGAGTCAAGACTCCCTCTCTCCCTCCATCCTTCCCAACCACGGGCACAGTATGGAGGAACTGATAACCTCTCCTCTGCCCATGAAACAGGACCGAGCCTTCCGCTTCCTGGGAAAAAGTGGCTTTGGAAGTGAAGAGAGATAAGTGCTGGGCCCCGGCTTTGGGTGGAAAGAGGTATCTCCCGTCTGTCCCACAATTGTTCGTGGCTACCTCCTCTGAGGAAACAGATACCGGAGGAGACTGCCAGGGCTCTCCAGCAGCCTCTCCGACAGACACTGAGGCAGCCGTTCAATCATTCAGTCAATCGTATTTCTTGAGTGCTTACTGTGTGCAGAGCACTGTACTAAATACTTGGGAGACTACAATATAACAAAATTGGCAGGCACATTCCCTGCCCAAAAGGAGCTCAGTCTAGTCCTGTCCCCATTGTCACACCATGGGGAGAGCACAGTGTCTGTCTGGTCCATCACCTGTGCACAGGATGGCCGTTTGTCCAGTTCTCTACTGAGGCGACAGTCCGGAGTCCGGGTGGTCCGTCCCCTATCCAGTATAGGTATAGCACTGGACGCCTTTCCGTCCCTGCGTGGTACTTACTGAGCGCTTACTCTATGCAGAGCACCGTACTGAGCACTTGGGAGAGTACAGTATAACAGAGGTGGTAGGCACATTCCTTACCCAGAGTGAGCTCACAGTCTAGGTCACTGTGGGTGACAGTCCGGGGTCCGGCCGGTCTGTCCCCTATCTGTGGAATGGTGGCCAACAAGGCCAGGCTCCATAGCTGTGGGCCCCGCCAGCCCCTGACTGAAGGAGGGCCATTCATCAAGTGCAGAAGAGACTGTGTTTGTGTGGTGGTTCCCTAGGCGCTGTCCTCTGGGACCACGGGGAGCCCCGCCAACAGGGAGATCACCAGGGAGGGGAAACAGGAGGAAGGAAACCTGGCCCCCGGCAGCCTCCAAGACAAGAGGGAGAGTTCTAGCCTGGCTAGAGGCCGAGGCCCCTTCCGCAGCCAGGAGGCCAGCATGGGATGCCCCATGCCGATAAGATTTGATTTTGAGGTAGTGGGAGGGAAGGGGTGTCCTACCACCAGCAGGTGCTTTTCCAACGGAGGTGATGGGCTGCCCCGAGCCATCCCCACTCTCTGACCCAGTTCCCACCAAGCCAGAGGCAGGCTGGGGGAGGCGGCCGGCAGGGCGGAGGGTCCAGCCTGCAGGTGCGGAGCAGAAGAGACCTGACTGCCCTTCCAGTGGCCCCCATGCCAGCCGGAGCTACCGGGATCGCACTTGAGTTAGCAGCTAGGGCACCGCCAGCCTGATTTCACACGGGTCCGGCACCAGGCTGGAGTCGGGGCAGACTCATCCCCGCAGCCTGGCCTTGATAGACATTTTCTGCCCCTCCTTAAGTTTATTCCTCATTCTGAGCTTCTTTGCACACTTTTCACCTCCATCGTGTGTCCTCTGAGCCCAAAACACCCAGCCCCAGCAGCAGCTAATCCCAAACATTCTGATTTACCTGGTCCTGGAGGGCCTCGCCAATCACTGCTTCATGAACCGCTCCACAAACTGACTTTGAGGACGTCGCTCCCACCCCTCTTGTCGGGCCCTACCGCTATCCTCAGTGGACCTGCCGCTATAGTGGGGGTGGGGGAGATGGGGGGGGAAGGGGAATGAGTGTGCTATCAACCCCCCATGTCTGTCCTCCTCCTGCTCCTCCTCCTCCTCCTTCCCACCCCACTGATGGCTGGTGTAGGCCTGGACCCTGGGAGAGGTCTCTATCAGTGCCCTGCAGCTGCTGTTATTGTAGATATGGCAGGAAGTAGGGACCGGAAAACAGACAGGGTTCACGGTCTCCTGAAAAATCCAGAAATGTCTGTGATTTACCCAAGGCTGAGGCCTCTGCCAGTTAGAGAGGTGGGAGGGGTTGGGGCCGGCTGGGGCGGAGAACCTGGGGGCGGGCGGGGGTGGCTAGGGGACTGGGGATGGAGCAGTTGATGGAGCCTGCCGGGGAGAACGTGGACTATGGGCTGGGAAGACGGTGGGCCGGGAAGCCTGGTAGTGATCCCCATACCATCTCTGCCTGCCGAGGTGGGGCAGAGAGCCAGGTTTAGCAATCCCCTGCCTGCTCCTCAGAACCCCGGATCCTGAAACTCACCCCTCTGAGGGTCAGGGCACCGCCCAACCCCAGGGGGGCAGAGGGGAATATGGAAATCTTGGAGAGAACGTTTCCATCAGAGCTCCAGCCAGGGGCGACCAATCCAAAAGGGGTCTGAAACCAGTCCATCACCAATTCCCACTGGGGCATTTGTACCATCCCTGCCACATCCCCAACTCTGTTAGAAACGGATTGAGCTTCTGCAAGCAGTACTTTCTCCAATCGTCTCTTACTCGCTTTCCTCTCCCATCAATTTCTTTTATTCCTGCCTGGCAATAAGTCAAAGCTCCTGGGGAAAAGCAGCCTGCTCCTCCCTGCCCCCACCTCTTCTTCCTCACGCATTCGATATCTCCTTCCTCTCACCTCCTCCCCTTCCCCCGCACCTCCTGTCCCGCAATCAATATACTGAGGACTTTTGAGAGCAGAGCACTTGGGAGAGTGCAATATAAGAGAGTTGGGGGACACTGTCCCTGCCCACAAGGAGTTTATAGTCCCCTCTCGTCGACTCCCTCCCCTGCCTTCTCCCCTTCCTCCCCCTCCCCAACTCCACCTTCCTCCTCCCTCCTCTCCTTCTTCTCTTTAACAAGAAGGGTTCCTCATCAGACTCTCCAGATAAGGAGGTGTCCCCCTCTGCCCTTGGACATTTTCCACTGCTGGTTGACATCTGTAAATGTTCGAGGGAAAGGATTTCCTTTGGAAGATGTTTCCCTTTCATTCTGGTCTTCAGATGAGACGCGTTATCGTGCGTGGGGTGGGATGGGCATGGGAGAGCGTGGAGGGTGGAGGAACGGGCTTCAGTCCCAAAGTAGCCGGTGTCGGTAAGGGCGGTCCACCCTGCAGCTGACCACCGGCCGGACCTGCCCGGAGAGAGGGGCGGAGGGAGGGAGGGAGGGAGAGAGAGAGAGACGGGGTAGCCATGCTGCTCTTGGCTCTGATCCTGGTCCTCTACAATGTCAAACTTAGAATTGCCTTTCTATGCACTTTCCATTTTTTTTTTCCACAGTAGCTGTTGCCAGTGAGCTGTAAACTACCATATATCACTCAGATTTAAGAACCTAAACTTTAAAACAAATTAAACTCTTGTTGACATTGTAATAAAAATCAGAATCAAACCGAACAGCTCAGTTAAAGTGCGCTTCAATTATTTTATGGATTTGAGATGGTTTTCCAGGATTCCCAGACTCCCAGAGCAGAAAGCTGTTTCCCCCTTGGCAGATGTTGGTAGGGGGGAGGAGGGAAAGCCGGAGGCCCGGGGGGGTCGGGGATTGTCGAAGGGGGGTAAAGTGATGTGGCAGAACCAGGGTGAAATCTCCCTGTCATCTGAGGGATACCTTAACCGAAGGATTGGAAAGCGATTCCATTCAGGGAGCTGGGTGTTTGAAAGAAGAAAGTTGAAAAGGACTGAAAACGTGTCCCTGCAACCTGGCTCTTGCTAGGCATCTGTACGGGCCTGGTGGATGCAGGCTGGCATCCTTCCCTAGGCCCATGGACAGGGTCTGCTCTGAGCATGGCTACAAGCTGAATCCAGGCCGGGAGACCCTCCCCTCACCAGCCTCACCCCCACCCCTTCATCGCCCTTGGCTACAGCACTTGGCATTCTGTTAGTAACTCTCTCTCGGCTTTTCTCTGTCTCTGCCTCTCTCTTTCTGGCTCTGCGTCTGTTTCTCTGTCTCTCTCTGATGGTCCCTCTCCCCGCTTTCTTTATAATAATAATAATTTAATAATTTTGGTATTTGTCAAGCGCTTACTATGTGCCAAGCACTTTTCTAAGCACTGGGTAGATACAAGGTAATTAGGTTGTCCCATGTGGGGCTCACAGTCTTCATCCCCATTTTACAGATGAGGTAACTGAGGCACAGAGAAGTTAAGTGACTTGCCCAAGATCACCCAGCAGGCAAGAGGTGGAGCTGGGATTAGAGCCCAGGTCCTCTGACTCCCAGGCCTGTGCTCTTTCCACTAGACCACACTGCTCCTCTCTGTCTTTGGCTCTCTTTCAGTCTCTGGTTGTCTCTCTGACGGACTCCCCCCCCCCCCCCCGTCTCTCTTTTTGCCTCTCTCTGTCTCTCCTTCAGTCTCTCTCTCTGTCTTTCAGTCACTCCTTCCCTCTCTCTTGGCCTCTATCTCTGCCTCGCTCTTTCTCTCTCTCAAAATTGTCTCTTTCCCCCACCCCTCTCTCTTTGTCTCTGTGCCCCTCTAGCTCTGTGCTTCTCTCTCTCTACCTGTCTCCCTTTTGGCTTCTCTCTTTCTCTGTCAGCCCGTGTCTCTCTTTCTGTCTCCGCCTTTCTCTCTTTTCTCTTTCCTTTCGAAAATGGAAACGGTGGTTTCCCCTGGCTTCGGTGCCCACTTTCCACACTTTATACTGCTTCCTCTCGTGATAAGCCAGAATGAAAGTATTTCAGAAATGCGGGTTGGCGGAAGCGCGATAGCAACTGGAAATCTAGAGGGGATTGGTTTGACCAGAGGTGAGGTGTCCCCGCCTGGATCCAGTTGTCCTGCTGGGGGAGTGGGTGGGAGTGGGAAGGTTGGATCGCTTTGATCAGAGCCGTGGAGCGGGGTGGGGTTGGTGAGGGAAGAGCTGGCGCGAGGAGGGCACTTCCACAGGGTCCGGGTAATAGAGGTGTCCCCCTCCCCTTTCTTTTCTATTTCCTGTTCTGCCCACTTCCTGTGCTAGACTGCTTCCTAGGGTGTACGGCAGGCTGCAGGGTTCCTGACCTCTGACTCGCAAGCGCTTGCACTCTCTTTCTCTTTCTCTCTCTCTCACTCTCTCTCTCCTGCTCTTGTCCGGCCTCCACAATCATGGCTCCGTGCTCTCCTCGGTGGGGCTGTTGGATGGGTAAGCTTCTGAAAGCCAGGGATCAGGTTTAGTACCTCTACTGTACCCTCCCAAGTGCTCAGTACAGTGATCTTCATATAGTAGGCTGTAAGCTCCTTGAAGGGAGGGATCAGGCCTACTTAGTCCATTGCACTCAAGTGCTCAGTACAGTGCTCTTTATACAGTAGACTGTAAGCTCCTGGAGGGCAGGGATCAGGTCTACTAATTCTATTGTACTCTCCCAGGTGCTTAGTTCAGTCTACACAGTAGACTGAAAGCTCCTGGAGAGCAGGAGGTTGTCTGCTTTCTCTACTGCACTGTCTCAAGCCCTTGGTAATAGTACTCTGCAAACAGTAAGCTTAATCAATACCAATGATCGATTGATTGGTGGAGTCGGAAGGGTAAAGTGCAGATTGCTGAAACCTCTACGCCTTCCTTGCGGCTGAGTCTGCCCCTGGGAAGACACACTCCGTGGGTGTTTCTGACCTACAGACGGCCTCTGACCCAACTATGGTGTCTAGCGTACAGTATCGTGACTATAAGCTCCTTGTGGGCAGGGAATGTGTCCAACAAGGAACTTCAAGCTCAGGGCAGTTCTCCCGACGGGACAGAGATTTTCCAAATTCAATCAGTCGATAGTATGGTTGAGCCCCTTCTCCGTGTCTGTTTATTGTTGCAATGTACTCTCCCAAGCGTCTAGTACAGTGCTCTGCCCACAGTAAGCGCTCAATAAATACCATTGGATTAATTGAATGAGTAATTGATACGGGCTGGTTGGTTCTGGTGGGGCAGTGCTGCTCGATCACTGCCAGAACTCTTCCCTCTGCCTTCCCAGAGTCCCTGGCCCAAAGTCATTCCTGTTTGAGAAAAAGGGTCCTTGGGGATCCAGGTGTCTCTAGATGAGAGAGGCGTCGTGGCCCGGGCGGAAGAGCACAGGGCTAGGGATCAGGAGACCTGGGTTTTGATCCCACATCTGCCCCGGTCTGTCGAGGGACCTTGGGCAAATCACTTCAACTCGCTGAACCTCTGCTTCCTCATCAGCAGAATGAAGGTACCAGTTCTCCCTCCCTCTCAGACTGTGGGACAGAGACGGTGCCTGATGGGATTATCTCGCGTCTTCCCCAGTGCTCAGCACAGTGTGCTACACAGTGTTTGGCAGTAATTGCTCAAAAACAGCAAACTACCTAACTAGAATTAGAAGGAGCAGGGCATGTGGCAAATCTCCCACTCTCATCTGCAGCATCCTTTATTCACCCCTCCCTCAGCCCCGCCACACTTAAGTACGTATCTGTAATTTATTTCTATTAATGTCTCTCTCCCCCCTCTAGACTGTAAGCTCCTTGTGGGTGGGGAATATGTCTATCAACTCGCTTGTATTGTCCTCTCCCAAGCGCTTAGTACAGTGCCCTTCACACAGTAAGGACTCAATAAATACCACTGAGTGATTGACTGACAGACTGATGGAAACCTGGCTTCCATGGCCACAGTTTTTACCTATCTGCAGGACCAAACCTTTCCCCAAGCGGCTCTGACATTGCCCAGTGGGGCCTGGGGGGCTATTGTGTGCAGAGCACTGTACTGGGCACCTGCTTTGTGCCACGCATGTCCCAGGTTTTCTGTGAACATAGCTCTAGACAGGGTGTCTTCAGTGTGCAGAGCACTGTACTGGCTATCTACTCTATGCAAAGTACTTTAAGATAGATCTACTTTATGCAGAATTTTGTACTGGGCTCCTACTGTGAGCAGAGCACTGTATTGGGTTTGCAGTGGGTACAGAGTTCTATACCGGGAGCCTTCTGTGTGCAGAGTGTTCTCCTGGGTGTTTGCTAGTCCGGGTACCAAAGAGAAAACATTGTTTAGTCTGGGGCGGACAGCCTTGAGGAGCTGATTGTGTGCCGTTGATGGGTCTCAAATCCTTCCTCAACCTGTTTAGTCTGCTCCCCCAACACTTTCAGGGGGTCTTTGGTCTCTGATGAACCCGGGGGTGGTCTGGGGATGGTCAAGAGGGGAAGGGAGATCGCAGGGGGCTTGCTCTCCTCACCTGCAGTCCCGGCCCCGTTCTCCGGCTGAGCCGCCCTCACCCCCACCTACCTTAAGGGGGCATGGACCGTGATGACGTTCCCCTGTCCCCCAAACAGCAGGACACAGTACGGGGGGCAGGGGGCAGGGAGAGGAGTGGCATAACCACATGATCACCAGGGCCCCGGAAGTCTCGCCCCACTGGAGAATGCACTTTATCCCCCAGCATCCCCTCCCACTCCCACTGCTTGTCTTCACCACTGGGCCTCAGTTTCCCACCTGTAAAAGGGGTCTGGCAACAGTCCCAGTGCCCCCGGGAGCTAGCGGGCTAAAAGAGCAGCCGTCCAGAGGGGACTTGGCACCATCGTGTCCACCACGTGGGCAGTGCTGGGTACCCGCCCCCAGCCCGCCCTTCTCCCTCGCTTTAGACTTTGGCACCCACCCGCAAGCCCTGGGGACGCTGGCTGGCACAGCCTGGGTGGAGTGGGTGGGTGGGGTCTGCAGGTGGCACCTGCGAGTGGGTGCCCGGGGGATCCACCCAGGCCGGCGCACGGTCTGAGCCCGGTTCGGGCTGGCCGCCGCTCGCTGCCTTCCAAGGTGGCCCAGAGGCTTGTGATCTGGACTGCCTCTAGTTGCTGCTCCCCACTGATGATACAAAGACCCCCAAATCCCTCCCCACCACTGCTCCCCAGACCCAGAAAAGCCCTGCCCCACTTCTTCTTCCCAAACCCCACCTCCCCCGAGTCCTCCCCACCACCACTCCCCTGGAGTGGTGTGTGTATGTATGTTTGTGTGTACCCACGTGTTGGTCTAGGACCCAAGATGCCTGGCTCCGGTGGCGGGTGGTCCCAAGTGAGGCCACTGACCTGTTCTGGGCCGACACTAAGTTGTTTTCTGTGTCTACTTTCCTGGGGGCTTGTGTGCGTGACAGCTTGGGTCAGAGGTTTTTCACTGTGGTGTCAGGATGGGGAGAAGCGGGACTTGGAGGTGGGGGGAGGGCTGGGAGTGGGCAAAGATTTGGGGGCAGGGGGTGAGGATGGAAAGTGAGCAGAGATTTGGGGTGGGTTGTGAGGATGTGGAGTGGACAGGGATTTGGAGTTGGGGGATGGAGACTTGGAGTGGGCGGGCTTCAGAGAACCAACAGGTCAGACAGCTGCCATCGCGGGTCTTCCCAGCCCTGATTGGACTCTCTCAATTTTTGTCAGAGCCCCAGAGGTGAGAGAGTCTTGAGGTACATGGCCATCGCCCTCATTGCCTCCCTATCTTCCTCCTCTCCCTCACCCAGCTCGCCCTCGGAAAGTAGCATCTGTCCTGGCTGGGACTCTTCTGGGCCAGGGCATGATGCTGAAGTTAGCCCGGGAAGAGAGACAGCTGATCGGTCGGTCGTAAACTTGGATTTAAAGGAGGTGGAGTCTCAGCCGGACAGTTCCATTGGAAGCTCCTTAAGGGCACGGGTCCGGCGTTTGGCCCCAGTTGTACTCCGGAGCTCTTAGTACAGTTCTCGGCACACGGTTGATACTCAGTATGGTGCTTGGCACATAGTAGGCAAGCCGTAAATACTGCGATGATCCAATCTATCCCACGGGGGATGATGTTTATGTTGTCGATTCTGGAAGGAAATCAGACTGAGAGACTGGAGACTGAGCTTTAGGGCTATTTAATCAGCATCATCGTCGTCATCCTATTTGTTAAGCCCTGCCTATGTGCCAAGCACCGTTCTAAGCACTGGGATAGATAGAAGGCAAGCAGGTTGGACACAGTCCCTGTCCCACATGAGGCTCACACTCTTAATCCCCATTTTATAGAGAAGTTAAGTGACTCGCCCAAGGTCACACAACAGACAAGTGGCGGAGCCAGATTAGAACCCAGGTCCTTCTGAGGCCCCGGCCCATGCTCTACCCACTAAACCACACTGCTTCTTGCCTCAATAGTCTGCATCGTAGCACAAATCCATTCTCACCCACAAATCCGCCATGCCAATTTTATCTTTCTTCTTTTCTGATTTGGTTCCATTCCCGCCCCTCACCTGATGCCAGCTGCTTCCCCAGACTGTTCGGTCCCGCACTGACCAATGTTCAACAGGCCTGCTCTCTCTCCCTTCCACAAGAGCCCCGGCCCCACATCCCAGGCCCACTTTCCGGGTCCCCGCATCTTCTGTGACGCCGTCCCATAGCAACGCCGAGTTAAAGGGGTCGTCCAGAGGGAAATGTCTCACCTCAGAAGGTTGAATTTCCGCAAAGCGCTTCGTAAAACCCACCAACACAACCTTCGTCTTCTCGACCAAAACAGAGAAAGGGCCAAGAGGCGTCTGCGCGTCTTCCCCACGCCTTCCCCGGCTGTGGCCCCGAGCACGGGGTATGATAGGGAGAGGAAGGGAGGGGTGAGGACACCCCAGTGACCCTGGCGTGCCTGGACTACAGATCCCAGCGAGCTCTAGGCCCTATCACCGGAAGGCGGACTGAACCTGCTCCTGTTGGACTCACACTCTTAATCCCCATTTTATAGATGAGGTAACTGAGACCCAGAGAAGTGAGGTTTCTTGCCCAAAATCACACAGCAGACGTCTGGCAGAGCCGGAACTAAAACCCAGGTCTTTCTGACTCCCAGGTCTGTGCTATATCCACTAAGCCCCGCTGCTTCTCGGAGTTGGTAGGCACAGTTCCTATCTACCAGGAGCTTAAATAATAATAATCATAATAATCATAGTCACTGTTAAACACCTTCTATGTGCCAAATACTGAACTAAGCGCTGGGGTAGATCAGGATAATCAGGTTGGACACAGACCCTGCCCCTTGGGGGGCTCCTAGTCCAAAGGGGAGGGAGAACAAGGTATTCAATCCCCATTTTATGGATGAGGAAACAGAGAGGCACAGAGAAGTGAAGTAACTTGAAACTTGCCCAAGATCACACAGCAGACAAGTGGCAGAGTTAAAATTAGAACCCAGATCCCCTGACTCCCAGACCCATGCGCTGTCCGTTAGGCAACACGGCTTCTCAAGCGCAGAACAAATACGGCAATTATTATGAGTAGGAGAGCCTCAACCCCTCGCTGTCCCGAAGACCCAGCTCCAACGCCACATGCCCAGCCAAACTGCCCACCACAGCAGTCAAGCGCAGCCCCCTGGACACCCACCCTGGCCGGCCCAGTCTCCCCACGGGGTCTTGGTCCGTACCCCGGGCGGATGCCCGGTTTGGGGGCGGAGAGGCAGGGAGAGATGAAAGCGGGAGACCGTCCACTGTCAGCAGTTAGGCTGCGGCGCCGTTATCTTGAGGACATCTGCAAGGAGAGCAGGGGTGGGGACTCTTCTCTGTTTGGAGGCGGAGGAAATGCTGATCACATCTTGTCCACTCTTTCACGGTGAAAACGGAAAACAGCGTCACAGCGCGGTGCTTCCGTCGGGAGGGTTTTCTCTTTTCTTGTTTTCTCCACCGCCTGGGGCCGCGGTGTGCTGGAAGCTAGCTTCTTTCCCGGAACGAGGAGACTCTCTGGTTTGTTGGTGGTGGCGGTGGGTGCTGCAGGTGAGGGGGTGGCCAGGGAGGAGGCCCACGGCCTCCTCCCTCTCCCACCAAAGGCACCTTGCCTCTCCTCGCTCTCAGAGAGGTACATCATAGTGCTTCCAGGAGGGCTAGAGAGAGCATCATGGAAACAGCGGGGCCTATTGCAAGGAGCCAGGGCCTGGGAGTCAGAGGACCTGAGTTCTCATTTCAGGTCTGTCTGTTGCTTGCTGTGTGACCCTAGGCAAGTGTCCTCCCTTCTCTGTGCTTCAGTTTCCTCATCTGTAAAATGGTGGCTCGATACCCGTTCTCTCTCCTACTTAGACTGCGAGCCCCCTGTGAGGCGGGGATTGTGGGGAACCCGATAAACTTTGTATCTGCTCCGGGGTTTAAAACAGTGCTTGGCACATGATGAGTGCTTAACGGATACACTAATAAGAGTAATAATAATAGCAATGATAATAACAGAGTGAACGGCGGGCAGTGAAAAGAGCTTGGGGTTTGGAATCAAGAGACCCAGATTCTAGTCCCAGCTCTGTCCCTGACCTGCTCTGTGACCTTGGGCGAGACCTTCTCTGGGCCTCAGTTTCCTCTGTAAAGTGAAAGTAGATCTGCTTTTCCTCCCATTTAGACTGTCACGGGCACGGAAGGCAGCACCTGATGATCCGGTGCGTCCGTCCCCACCCCAGGGTCCAGCACGGCGCTTGGCACAGGGTACGCAAGCGCTAGAGTCTGAGGGCAAGGGGCCCGGTTCCCTCCATTGTGTTTTAGCCAAACGGAGTCAGTCCGGGCCTGGGCATCCAGCGGGACCGGACACACTCTAGGCTGTAAGCTCGTCCTCTAGACTATAAGTTCGTTATGGGCAGGGAATGTATATGTTATAATGTTAAATTGTGTCCTCCCAAGCACTCAGTACAGTGCTCTGCACCCAGTAAGCATTTAATACCTACTATCGACTGACTGACTGACCCTCTCGGGGCAGACCGCTCGGGATGACTTGGCCAAGTAAATATCGAGATGAAGTTACGTCCTCCATTCCCTGTGACCTGCTGGGAGCTGAGTGTTATACTGGGCACCTTCTGTGTTCAGGGCACTGTCCTGGGTGCGGAGCACTATACTGGGGCCTTGATTTTGTCTCTCTTGCCACCGACCCCTCTCCCACATCCTCCCTCTGGCCTGGAACTCTCTCTCCCTTCATAGGACCGCCCCACTCCCTCCCTTCAAAGCCTTATTAAAACCCCATCTCCTCCAAGAGGTCCTCCCTGACTAAACCCTCATTTCCCCTACTCCCTCTCCTTTCTGCGTTGTCCATGCCCTTGGGTTTGTTCCTGCTGAGCCCAACCCCCCACCACCAAAGTCCATATCTTCCAATTCCCCAATCTCTAATTTATTTCACTATCTGATACCCCCCTAGACGTGAGCTCCTTGTAGGCAGGGGTCTTGTTTACCCACTCGTGTGTATCGTTCTCTCCCAACAGCTTAGAACAGTGCTCTGCACACAGCAGGAGCTCAATAAATACCACTGAATGATTGGGAGAGACAACCCAGACGAAAGAGAAAACTCAGTGGGGGAGGTATTAGGCTTCGGTTGGCAGAGATCCCATAGAGTGTGAGAGTAGATATGAATGGTAAAATCTGGTGAAGGGCTAACTATCTATCTAGCCCCGGATAGATGAATGGAGGAGAGCAGAGGCCACGTGTGAAGGAACACGGACAGTCTGGATCTGTCTCCGAAGATCAGAGTCATTCTTGGAGCCAGCCTGCTGCTGAAATCAAGCCCCAGACCACCGTGGCACAACCGACAGACTGTCCGATAGGGAAAAGGGGTTTCTGTCGACCCCCAAACCGGGGCTGGCTGCCAGCTCCAGGACCCTAATCAGCTTTCCCGGAGGGAAATCAGCTGGCATTCCCGGGGGCCAGAGATCCCGGGGGCCGGCTTTCCCAGCATGGGGGTCTGGTGGAGCGGGGAGAGGGGGGAGGATGCTGGCTCTCCCACTAACCCCGAAGACCTACTGGAGCAATTGAGAAAAACAAAAGTTTCCACTCAAGAATGTTTGAAAGAAAAGTTAAATATAAGGGAAGAAAAGGCCCTCCTCATTAAATGCAATTGCGGCCAAGCAGTTCACCACATCCTGCCCTGGTGCCATCTCGAGCTGAGCACAGGGAAGGTTCCTCTTTCAGCCTGCTGACAGGTCCAGCCGGTCACATGTTACCTGCAATTCTCAGCCCTCGCGGGCTCTTATTTTTGACTCGGTGTCAGTGGAAAAGCTGAATAAGAAGATGGAAAGTATCAGCAGAGAGCAGGCATTGTGGGAAACTGTAGGTGTCAACTACAAAAGCAACAGTATCAGAAAGAGAGAAAACCACCAAAAACACCCAGAGTACAACCGCCCCCTCCCCGTCCCCACCTCCCCCACCCCCCCAGTCAGGAGCTGCTGCCGGCCAGCCCGGCGGGGTTCAGCGAGAGTGAAAGTGGGGACAGGGAGGGAGAGGGTGCAGGCCAGGAGGTCGGAAACCCCTCCTCCGGGGCTTTGGCTCTACCCCGTTTGGCCCCGGGACCGCCGCCGGGAGCAGGAGGTCCTGGGGTGTGGGGACGGTCCCTCCGGTCACCCGCGGACGCACAGGGCCCGGGGCTGGCCAGAGCGGGGGATGTTGGGTCATCTGTGGTCCACAGAGAGGCCCCGGCCGGACCCCGGTACAAGCCTGGCCTAACCAGGCCGTTGGGGCCACGTCGAGGATGGTGATCCCCCTCAACTGGACTCCCTGGGCGGGCACGGCGGGGGAAGGATGGGGGGGACTCCGGCCAGCCTGAGCCCCTGAAGTTCCCCAGACAGACCCGGGGGGAAGACTCCCTCCGGTCCCCTCCAACCCCCTCCCCCCCCAGAGCCGCAGTGGGAATTCCCCCTCCGAGGGTGTCTCAGCACCACCCTCCCCTCACAAACCACAACCCTGTCCCCTTCAAAGCTTCTGAAAAGCCACCTCCTCCAGGGGAGCTTCCCTGATCGAACCCCCTTACTGCAGCAGTTGATGGTTTATTGATTCACTTAGTCACTTGTCTCTCCAATTTTTATCTATTCTTTCACTTTTGTCCCTGCAGAGTCAACAGTGCGAATCTCTACCGTGCCTCCAGTCACCCCTCCTCTCTTAGAATATAAGCTCCTTGAGGGCAGGGGGTCACATCTGATAATGATAATAATTATGGTCCCTGTTAAGCGTTTACTATGTGCCGAGCACTGTTCTAAGCACTGGGGTAGATACAGATTAATCAGGTTGGACACAGTCCATGTCCCACATCGGACTCACACTTTAATCCCCATTTTACAGGTACCTGAGGGTCAGAGAAGTCAAGTGACTTGCCCGAGGTCACACAGAAGACATGTGACAGAGCTGGGATCAGAACCCAGGTCCTTCTGACTCTCAGCCCCATCCTCTATCCACTAAGTCTCGCTGCTTCTCTTTCACTTTTACATTCTGTCCCCTAACTGCACAGGACGGTGCTCTGTTCACAGAAGTTCTTCAGACACTTGTCTACCCAGCTTGGTACTCTGCGCACAGTAGGTACCCACTCAATCAGTCATATTTATTGAGCGTTTACCCTGTGCAGAGCGCTGTACTGAGTGTCTACGGTCCCTGCCCACAAGGTCTAGAGGACGTGCCTAGTATTTGCAGTTCTCTCTAGGCACCCAGTCCAGTTCTCTGAACATAGTAAGCACCCACTACCGTCCTCTCATCATAGGAGGCAATCAGTCAGCATTGCCGTTAGTTACCCATTGACCTCAAACATTCGGGTGCCGGAGGGAGGGAGACAGAATGAGAGCTTGGGTCAGCGGCTGGCCATGGGCTCCCCCACCCGCTCACACACACACACATTCCCCTGCTCTCCACCCCCGGGTCAGGGACGCCCAGGACCGGCAGGGCGTGCGCTGAGTGATTCCCCCCGCCCCCGCCCACGGGAGGGCATCCCCTTGGAGGTTCAGGTGCACCAGTGGGCAGGGAGGGGAAGCCCACGGTGCCGTTTGCTTCCCCTTTTCTCGTTTCAAGCAGATGATTTTGTTCTTGCGGTCTCAGCGCCCAGAGGGTGGTTCCAGGTCTTGAGCGGTGTCACCTGCGCCCCAGTCACCTGCCTCGGTCTCCCCCGCCATTCCCATCCCCCCCACCACGCCCAAACGCTGGCCTCTCTCACTGGCTTCCTCCACCTAGGTTGGGGGGGGTCAGATTGTCCCCACACATGCCAGAGTGGGGACGGGAATGGGGATGGCATGGAATCTCTTAGCATCCTGGGAACAGGGAAACAGAGAGAGGTCAGGTAGACCGTCCTCCTGCCTCCAGGCTGGGCTCCACTCATGTCAGCCCAGGAAGATTAGAATCTTGACTGTCAGACACTAACATCGCTTTTTTAGGGTCGGCCCCGTGGCCTACGCAACTCGGGACTGTCTCCAACAGGGACAAGAGGGCACTTGGAGGAACCGGATGTTGGTTGCCCTCCTGGACACCCAACTTCACAATTAGGATGGACCATCCAACACCCTTACCTCTCCCCTCTCCATCCCTTACTTCCCTCAGTGACCCAGCACGGACCATCCAACACCCCCGCCTCTCCCCTCTCCATCCCTGACCCTCCCTCGAGTGTCCCAGGATACACATTCATCCATTGATCTGCCCAAACTCGTCTGGACCCTGTTGGTTTTCCCTGCTGCATAGTTGCCTAGGCTCCAAATAATTAGCCAATGCTAAGGAAAGATGTTTCTCCTCTTTCACTTTTGAAAACCCAGCAACTCCCTCAAGGAGAGGTTTCAGAGAGAGATTTTCCCCACCAACTTGGAGGGATAAAACCACCATGTGATTCATGGTCCTCTTTCAATCAATCGATCCTATTCATTGAGTAAGTTAGTGATGGTATTCGTTAAGCGCTTACTCTGCGCCGAGCACTGTTCTAAGCACTGGGATAGATACAAGGTAATCAGGTTGTCCCATATGGGGCTCACGGTCTTAATCCCCATTTGACAGATGAGGTAACTGAGGCACAGAGAAGTAATAATAATAATAATGTTGGTATTTGTTAAGCGCTTACTATGTGCCGAGCACTGTTCTAAGCGCTGGGGTAGACATAGGGGAATCAGGTTGTCCCACGTGGGGCTCACAGTCTTAATCCCCATTTTACAGATGAGGGAACTGAGGCACAGAGAAGTTAAGTGACTTGCCCACAGTCACACAGCTGACAAGTGGCAGAGCTGGGATTCGAACTCATGAACCCTGACTCCAAAGCCCGCGCTCTTTCCACTGAGCCACGCTGTGAAGTGACTTGCCCAAAGTCACACAACTGAAAAGTGGCGGAGCTGGGATTAGATCCCATTAGGCTCCCAAGCCTGTGCTCTTGCCACTAAGTCAGGCTGCTTCTCTATTTGAGCGCTTACTATTTGCAGAGCACCGTACTAAGCACTTGGGAGAGTACAGTGCAACAGAATCAGCAGATACGTTCCCTGCCCATAATGAGCTAGAGAGGACATCTTTTGATGGGCCTCTGCGGGCCCCGCCCCTGCCTCCATCTGTCACGCACCAGGGTAAAGTGAGCTCCTAAGCATGCAAGACCAGCACTACTCAAAGCCTCAATCCACCCCACTGGTCAGGGAAGCCAAGTCTCCCCGGTCCGGCCCTCAACCTGGTAGGGGTTGCCCTTCGGGCGATGGAGGCTTGATTCGGCTCCCTCGAGCACGCCCACCTGCAGTTAGTACTCTGTGCCAACACGGCAGAGTCCGGCATGGCCCCGGGCGCTCGGCCGCGAACTGGGAGCCAGAGGTTCCGCTTGCCCCGGGAGGTCCACCTCTGTGGAGTCCTCCGTCATGGGGGTCACCACCATGGGGCCCTCTGCTTTGGGGTGGGAATCAGATCCACGCGGTCCCCTTCCCGCAAGAGGCTCCCGGGAGAAGAGGAAGGGATGGCAGGGATCTTATGCCCATTTTCCGGATGAGGGAACTAAGACCCAGAGAGGAGAAGTGACTTGCCCATGGTTACCCAGCGGGCCACTGGCAAGGCCGGGCGTAAAGCCTGGGTCTCCTGATTCCCAACCCATGGTCTTCCCATTCGGTCACACTGGAGCATAGGAATTGGGGGGAGGAGGGGGGGATTTAAGCGCATACTATGTTCCAGGCATCGTACTAAGCGCTGGGGTTGATACAAGTTAATCGGGTCGGACACGGTCCCTGTCCCATATTGGACTCACAGCCTTTGTCTCTATTTTACAGATGAGGTTTACTGAAGCAGGGAGAAGCGAAGTGGCTTGCCCGAGGTCACACAGCAGACAAGTGGAGGAGCCGGGATTAGAACCCAGGGCCTTCTGACTCCCGGCCCGCACGCTATCCACTGGGCCATCCTGCTTCCCGGTTAATCGCTGGTTAATGAGCAGAGGGTGGCCCTCAGTCGGGGGAGCGGGAGAGAGGAGAGGCCAGAGGGAGTGTTAGACAAAGTAATTGCTCCAGGAAGTTGACGTTAGCCGGCCTGGGGCCTTTATCTGGATGGCGGGCCCCCAGCCGCGGGCAGTCCATGACGTGGGCAGTGGCCCCCCTGCCCTCCACGCCCCCCCGTAAAGGGCAGGGAGGCCGGAAGGCAGGCCAGCCCCGCCGCTGACATTTTCCCTATCTGGGGCGGATCGGGGGCCGCGGGGGATGCCGGGAGGTGCGATGGAAAGAGAGGGGTGCCGGGCCCATCGCACCGGCAGCCCCTGCCAGCCTCCCTCACTTCCTGCCCGTCTGCCAAAAATCACAAGCTGATAAGTGGACAGCGCTGGAGTGTGGGAAACGGCTCCAGCTGACCATCTCCAGGGAAACGGAAGGATGACCGAAGGCCCGCGGGAGGAGCGGACAACAGAGGCGCGTCAGAGCCGACGCTGACTCCGCCGGGGCCCGGCCGCCCCTTTCCCCCTCGTCTCTTTGACTTTCGGCCAAATTATCGGCAACCTCCACCTCCGGCCACGCTAGTCACTCGAGCGGCCTGGCCCGGTGGGTCCGAGGCCGGAGGCAAGCCATCTCCCCTCCTCGGGCCTCGGTGTCAATAGCTCGATAGTGTTTATTGAGTGCTTACCGTGTAGCCGAGTACTGTGCTGAGCGCTTGGGAGGGTAAAATGTAACAATCAACGGGCACATTCCCGGCCCACAGTGAAGTTACAGTCCAGAGTCGGAGACGGACATTAATATAAATAAATAAATTATAGATTGTTTCATAAGTGCTGTGGCCCCGGGACGGGGGGACGAATAAAGGGAGCAAGTCAGGGCGAAGCAGAGGGGAGTTGAAGAAAAGGTAAAGAGGGTTTAGTCAGGGAAGGAGGAGATTTACCTTCAATAAGGCTTAGAGGGCGGGGAGGGTAACCGTCGGCTACGAAGAGGGAGGATGTTCCAGGGAGATTCGACCCCTGCTCCCTCTTCCACTGTGAGTCCTGTGCCGATCGGATCACCCTGTCTCGACTCCAGTGCTCAACGCGGTGCTTGGCTCAGAGCAAGAGCTTAGCGAATGCCACTTTTAGTTTTGTCATTACTGTCGGGCTCCTGCCTGTGGCACCCGCTGGTTTGAACAATATGGTTCGTGGACAACCCGGCACACCTGAAGGTCCTTTCTTCCTCCTCCTCTTCTCTCTCCTCCTCCTTTAAAAAATCTTGTGAAACCCCAGTATTACAGAGTGGAATTCCTGCTCCACAGAAGCAGCCCTGCAGCTCCCAGCTGGGTGTCAGAGCAACTGATATGTAGCCCCGCAGAGAGCCTGGGCCAGGGGTGGTGGTTTGGAGTTTGTCGGGAGAGCTGTGCTCAGCTCTCCCGACAACCCGAGCTCGGCTCCCCGTCTCTGGCCGCTGGGCTCAGGGGGGCTGGGTGGGGGACCTGTTCTGAGCGAAATCTGTCAGGTGTGTTGCTGGTGGCCTCTTCCCAGAGGAAACAGTTACGGCTCCCGGGAGTTCGATGGGAGAGGCCCCAACACAGGGCCCGGTGGGAGAGATCACAGGGCAGCGTCTCTCCTAGACTGTAAGCTAGTTGTGGGACGGGAACATGTCAACCAACTCTGTTATAGTGTACTCTACCCACTGCTTAGTACAGTGCTCTGCACACAATAAGCGCTCGATAAATACAATTGATTGTTGGGTTGTGGGCCTTGTGCGAAAGTCTTCAGGGCAGGGCGTTGTGGACGAACCCAAAGAGGTGCCCGTCAGCGGAGCCCACGGTGGCAAAGGGCCTGGTGGTTGTGGACGGGGAATATATCTGTTTACTGCTGTACTGTCCTCTCCCAAATGCTCAGTCCAGTGTTCTGCACCCAGTGAGCGCTCAATAAATACGATCGAATGAATAAATGAATGAACGAGAGCCTTCGGAACTGATTCCGAAGCTGGGCCCGCCAGGCATTGAGAGCGAGTGCCGTGTAGATGGGCGGTGAAGTCCCGTCACGTCTAATAACACTGCCTCGTTCTCTTCTCCCTGTGCTTTCTTACAGTAAACGAGATCATCAGGAACGACCTCTCCAGCACCGGCGTCCACTCCTAGCGGGGGGCATCGGGGTACTCCCCGGCCCAGCTTCCCCCGGGGCCGGAGGGATCTCGGACTGAATAAACGCTGGACGTTCCTGGCCCCGCTCCGCTCTCCCACGGGGCTCAGAGCGACGGCCGAGACTCTCCTCTTGGTTTCAAGAGCAACTCTCCGGCGTCCGCGACGCCAAGTCATCTCAAGCAGACACGCGGGACTGAGGCGGTGGCAAGACTGGCAGATGGTGGCGGGGGTGGGTCGGGGAGAGGTAGACCCTCTCCCTGGACTCATCCTTTGGACGACTGGACCTTGCTACCGGAAGTGCCTTATTCTTCCCGACGGCACCGAGGGCACTTACGGGAGCCGAGAAGAACGCGGTTCCTCCGGGGTTTCCCCGATCCTGAATTCTCGGGAGGGGAGCGGGGAGCCCGTGAGAAAGAGACTCGGGGGTTCCTCCTCCTCCTCCACTTCCTCAGCCATCGAGGGCAGCCCGCTGCCTTATGCCACGCATTTCCGAACCTCCCACTCGGGCCCGCTCATCTGCTTTCCCACCCTCGACCTCCTCCTCCTCCTCCTCCTCCTCCTCCCCATCCACGCCGGCACACCACGGGGGCCGTGTCCAGCCCGGCTCTTAATCTGCCTTCGGACCCAACGCAGACGCAAGTCAAATAGCACAAACCGGTCAAGTGGACGGACAGAGAATGCGATCTCCGGAAGCGCTTGCCCGTGGACGCCCACGGGGGCAAATGTTAGGCCGCGGTGGACCGGGGCGAGGTGAGGCCCCTCGGCCTACCACCCCCCACCGAAATGGGACCTCCCGGTCGGCGGTAGCCCGGGCCCGTGGAGGGGAAACTGCATCTCAGACCCCAGCCCGCATTTTCAGCCAATATGGTCGAGGGCGCACGGCCCTCCGACGGGCGTGCGTGCTTTCTCGTCTGCCGCGGCGGAGCAGAGCACTTTAGAGAGCCCAGAAAGACGCATGCGAACCAAAGCCGTTCTGGACCAAACGGCCAAAGATTCGACGACTGTAAATAGCCATTTCAAAGAGTGTAAAATATTTCTTCCACTATAAGATTATTATTCCGCCGAAGCCTTATAAACTCTCTGCTTTGGGTAAGGAAATACTACCAAAGAGAGAAGGTTTTCATACGCAGCGCTGTACTGTATAGTATGTTGGGGGGATTAGTTCGTAGAGACGGGGTACCCACTAAATTAAACGTAGCCCTTAATATTGCATTTTTGTACAATTAACAGCTTATTACTCCTTATCACTAGCGGTGACCTAGTATTTCATATAACCAAAAAAGCATGGTTCAATTAAGCAATGTTTAATCTTAATGTTGTGCCTTACGCCCCCTACCGGACATTTCCTTCCAGCGCGCTTCCACTGGAAACCTCCAAGAAATCTCTCCCAACCAACGTCAGAAAAACGACAGAACTTGCCCTCCGGAAGACAAGACTTTCCCAAAAGCATCCTGTACGATGTCTTACTTTCTCCTTCCTTTTTTTTAAAAGAAAAAAAATATATAGAAACAGGAAAAAAAAAACTCAGTAAGCCATATTTGTAACATTTGCACATTACTGTGAAGGGCAGAGGGTGAAAATATGGCTGTATGTATGAAAGATGCTGTTACAGGCTCTGATAGCTGGCTGCTTCCTTTCCCTCCCCCTCCGTTTAACCCCTTATCTACCCTGTATTTAGCTTCCTAGAAGCTGCATGGAACATTTCGTATAGACTGCCATATAAAACAAAGAGTTGGATCGTTGTGTCAGCTCCCTTTGTAGTTAGAAAGTAGACTCAATAAAGCAATATTATTTTTTTTTTGCCTGACTAGTCGTAGCATGACTTATTTTTCTCCTTCTTCTTCCGAGCACCCGCTACATGGCTGGGGCTCCCCGGAGGTGCCTCGGTGGGGTGCAGCTGTTTGGGCCGGCTGCGTTCGCTCGTTCGCTGGCATGGGAGCCGGCGGGATTCCCTCCCTTCTCCCAGCTCTTCATTCCCCTGCTCAGTTGGAAAGCAGGAGCTGCCAAGGAAATACGTGGACGCAGGCAATATTGCTCTCAGATGGACTCCGGGCTCCAGAGCCACAGGGGGCGGGGGGGAGGAGCGGAGGCTCCAGGGAGAGCAGGCCATTTTGGCTTAGACACGTCTAGGGCGCGGCTGCGGCTCTGACCACACACACGCACCCTCACGCAATTCAGCAATCATCTCAGCAGGACCCAGGCCTGGCGTTCGGACGGTCTGCCTTTTTCCCGGACTGTCCCGCCCCACTCCTCCGCCGGGCTACACGGCTTTTGGGCCCGGATGGGAAAATGAGGGGCTATCCCTCGGTCCGGCCGTCCGAGCGGAACCGAGTGAGACCCCCGGACCACTCCGTCGACAGCTGGAAGGGCGTTGGGGTGGGGGAGGGCGGGGTCTTGGAGTGGGTGCCAGGCCCTGGGCTGAAGGCGCCTCTCCCCTGGCCTCCCTTTTAGACCGGAGGGAAGAGTTGCAGAGTGGAAGCCAAAATCTCTCACCTCTGACCAGGTTGGCCGTCCATCCAGTCGGTCTGGCCCCTGGCCTGTAACGGGGAAGGGCGGTAGTCAGCAAAGTGATGTCCAGTGGACTTGAGAGCCATTGGCAAAATAATTAACAACTGTGGTATTCTTTGGGTGCCTCCATGTGCCAAGCACCGTATTAAGTTCTGGGGTAGATACAAGGTCATCAGAACAGATACAGTCCCTGTGCCATAAGGGGCTCACATTCTAAGTGGGAGCCCTCTTTACAAACTCAAGTTTCCCACTTTACAGAAGAAGAAACGAAGGCCCTGAGAAGTTT
Organism: Ornithorhynchus anatinus; assembly: GCF_004115215.2. Lineage (NCBI taxonomy): Eukaryota > Metazoa > Chordata > Mammalia > Monotremata > Ornithorhynchidae > Ornithorhynchus > Ornithorhynchus anatinus. The sequence goes on along the minus strand of NC_041750.1, from coordinate 28,029,144 downwards.
AGTGACTCGACCGAGGTCACAGAGCCGACAAGTGGCGGAGAGGGATTAAAACTCAGCTCTCCTGACATCCGGGCCTGTGCTCTTTCCACTAGGCCACACTGCTGCCTTTTACCCTTCCTCTCGGACCCCACAGCTGCCTGCTATGTTGCCCCGGCAAGCAGCCCCCCTGAAACAACCCCCCAGCTCCCCTGCCCCATTTCACCCCTATCACTGGGTCTCTCTTTGTACAGCTGTAGCCAAAGGCCCAGGTTCCCTCCTGAGCATGGAGGGCTGGCTCCCTGGAAAATGAGGCTCCGGGCCTGGACAGGCCAGGAGAGGGACTTATAATAACGGTCCCTATTTGGCACTCAGTGTGTAGATACCGGCGATAATCAGGGGGAACACGGACCCTCCCTCCCTCCTCATCCCTGCCCAGGGCAATATGGCCCTAAACTCCACGGCCGGGATCAGTCTCAGGTCGGGGACGACACAGTCTGTGACTGACGTAGAGAGCTCACGTCTGGGGGCGGCTTCTACGCACCAGAGGAGAGGAGATAATAATAATAATTCTGGTATTTGTTAAGAGCTTACTATGTGCCAGGCACTTTACTAAGTGCTGGAGTAAGAGTGCTCTGCACACAGTAAGCGCTCAATAAATATGATCGAATGAATGAATAAGATAATCGGGTTGGACGCAGTTCCTGTCCCATATGAGTCTCACAGTCTTAATCCCCATTTTACAGAGACCCAGAGAAGTGAAGTTACTTGCCCAAGGTCACACAGCAGACAAGTGGCAGAACGGGGATTAGAACCCAGGCCCTCCTGACTCCCAGGCCCGTGATCTATCCACTAGGCCTCGCCGCTTCTTAGGTTGTCCAGGATCTTATGGTGACTGCGGTCCTTTGGCCCATCAGGGCTGGAGCGGTCGGTGTGAACGACGGGGCTTTGTGGCTAGATACCGGCCCCCAATTAAGAATGTTTTCCGGAGGTGTAAAGACGACACGAGCTTAGGCCAAAGCCGGCTTGGCTCTACAACTGAAAGACTGCTGTGACTTCACTGGGGATCTGATCGGGCGGGGAGGGCGGAAAGGCTGGACCCTTCCCCAGATCAGATCCTCCTTTGAGAGGCAGCACGGACTGGGGGAAGGAACACAGGGCTGGGAATCAAGAGACCCACACCTAGTCCAGCCTCTACCCCTCCCCAGGCCCTGTCCCTGAGCCTCTCTGGGCCTCAGCGCCCTCATCTGTAAAATGGGGAGATCATCCCTGCCTCATTGCATCTCGGGCGGAGGCAGTGAAACTTCAGGGGGATCGCTGATATCTAGCACTTTGGGAACTCTAAAGGACCTCCGGGGTCTCCCCTCTGCTTGGCTCCCCGGGAAAAAAGCCTGCAAGACCCTCCGGGAGAGGCTCGCACCAGGAAACTCAGAAACCGCCTCCCTGACTCGCCCAGTTCCTCTTGCTTTCACTGAGGTTCCTAGCAGGCTGGAAAGCAGCCCCTGGCCCTCTGAGGGGTCAGTACCCCAGATCAGCTGCCTGGGAGATCCCCTGGCAGACCCTGGGACATATGTGTTGTTGGATTCTCAGGGGTCCAGAGCCAAACCTCTTTTTCCAGGAAGAAGAAATGGGAAGAGAATGTGTTCAGGGAAAAGACCCCGCCCTGCCCCTCCCGACACAGACTCTGCTACTAGCTCCCAAGTGGAAGCAGCTGAGGCTTCCAGATTCAAACTGCCTGTGGCTGGCAAGGGTCTTCTGGTACTGGTAGCCAGGGCAGGGAGGCTCCGGCAAGTCAAGGCCAAGGAAGGGGAAAAGAGGAAGACAGGGGAAGGGGAGTCAGGGGGTGGGAGAGGTCCAGCCCTGTGGGAGTTCCCCATCTCCCCGCCCCTCCCACTGAGAACACGTTTGCTCCGCCCTTCAATCCTGAGCCCTGCAGGGGGGCACTGGAAATGGCAGCCTCTTCTTGGGTCCTGGACCCTGCCCTGACCGGAGCCACGAAGTCAGAGGCAGGTGGGTGAATCCTCACTGCCCACCCTGCTCTGAGCGCTGCCTAAACCCCCAACACTTCTACGGAACCCAGAGTGACCCAGTGGATAGAGTTTGGGATTGGGAATCGGAAGGACCTGGGTTCTAATCTCAACTCCACCACTTGTCTGCTGGGTGACCTTGGGCGGGTCGCTTCATTTCTCCATGCCTCAGTTACCTCGTGTGTAAAATGGGGATGAAGACGGTGAAGACGGTGTGGGGTGTGGACTGCGTCCAAGCTGATTAGCTTGTATCTACCCCAGCTCTTAGTACAGTGACCGGGGCCTAGTAAAAGCTTAACAAGTAGTATTTTTTAAAAAAGCACAACAGCAGAGGGAGAGAGCTCGGCCTCCTGGCTTTGCTGTGTGGCCTCGGGCAGGTACTTAACATGTCTGGGTGATGGGTCCAGCCCCCATAGGCTTCCCCCCCATCGCCCCTGCAATGTGAGTTTGGGGTTGCCCTGCTCAGCTGCAGGGGGAAGAAGGATGGGGAAGGAGGCAGACCCAGTTGAGGGCAATCAGGCAGATTAGGACAGGTCACTGAGACGGAGGGGCAGCAGGGAGACCCACGCAGATCGGATTGCTCCGTTCTAAGTGGGGAGCGTCTCTCCTACCCCTCTGTGGGCCGTCGGACCTCCCCACCCGTGGGATCACAGAGGCCTTGGCCGGCTGCCCGCTTCTAGGACCGTCGAGGTATGCCAGCGCACGTGTACATATGTTACGTGTGCGTGCGTGTGTGTGCGCACGGTGGGAGGTCTGACCTCAGGTTGGGAGGGCGAGTCTGTGCAGGACGCCCGGACGGGGCCCTGGGGGTCGCAGGGTGGAGCCTGGATCATCGGCGCCCGCTGGGAAATAGTGATATAACGGGAGCCCGGGACGGGACGGGTCCTGCCCCTCTGCTCCCGTGCCCCGTGCCCCCTGAGCCCGGTGGACTAGGGGGACCGGGCCCAGGGAGGCAGCCCCGCCAGTCGGGGCTGGTGGGAGTTGGGGGGATCTTGGAGGCCATCGGGGTCACCCCAGGGCTTGGGGCAAGCTCGGGGTGATCAAACTGCGCTGTCGAGCAAGGAGCAGGAGCCCTCTGCTCGTCCCAGTGCTACACCGTACGTATGTACATATCTATAATTCCATTTATTTATATTAATAATGTTGGTATTTGGTATTTGTTAAGCGCTTACTACGTGCGGAGCACTGTTCTAAGCGCTGGGGTAGACATAGGGGAATCAGGTTGTCCCACGTGGGGCTCACAGTCTTAATCCCCATTTTACAGATGAGGGAACTGAGGCACAGAGAAGTTAAGTGACTTGCCCACAGTCACCCAGCTGACAAGTGGCCGAGCCGGGATTCGAACCCATGACCTCTGACTCCAAAGCCCGTGCTCTTTCCACTGAGCCACGCTGCTTGATGCCTGTTTACTTGTTTTCGTGTGTATAGATCTATAATTCTATTTATATTGATGCCTGTTTACTTGTTTTGATGTCTGTCTCCCCCCTTCTAGACTGAATCGCGGTGTGGGCAGGGATTGTCTCTTTTTACTGCTGAACTGTACTTTCCAAGCGCTTAGTACAAGGCTCTGCACCCAGTAGGCGCTCAATAAATATGACCGAATGAATGAATGAATGAAGGCACCCTGGGGGTGGGGTGGGAACTTCACCTGACAGCCAAGTCCAGGAACCCGGGCCATCTCGGGTCAGAATGGCCTCCTGCCCAGCCCGGGGCCCTGCCTACGACAGGGACACGTGGAGAAACTGAGTCACGGTTGTTCTCATAGTTAGGGATGGACCATCCGACGTTCCTGACTCTCCCCCAGTGGCCCAGGATGGACCTCTTCACACCCCTGACTCTCCCCTCTCCATCCCCGACTCTCCCCCCGGTGACCCACCAGGGGCCTCCCACTTCCCCGACTCTCTTCTCCCGGAATCAAGGACTGTGTTCGGGTCTGTTCCCGCCCCCTGGACACATCCCACTGAAGTTACGGGTCCCAGCCCCGTCTCCGAGGAGCTTATCGTCACACAGGAAAGACCAGGGGACCGATCGTGTAGTAGGCAGAAGCAAATACTAAGAAGCCCCTGAGAAAGCAGACGGATGTTAAACTCCCAGGTTCTGAGGGGACTTACAGGGGGTTGAAGCAGGGAGGAGGGGGGAAGGTGTGGTTGCCAAGTGGAGGTGGAGAACAGGCCGCCTAGGAGAGAAAAAACAGCGAGGCCTAAAGGATGGAACGCGGGCCCGGGAGTCAGGAGGACCTGAGTTCGAATCCCGACTCCTCCTCTTTCATTCATTCGTTCAATCGTATTTATTGAGCGTTTACTGTGTGCAGAGCACTGTACTAAGCGCTTGGAAAGTACAATTCAGCAGCAAATAGAGACAACCCCTTCCCAACAATGGGCTCACAGCTGTCTGCCGTGTGACCTCGGGCAAGGCGCTTCACCTCCCTGCGCCTCGGTTCCTTCATCTGTAAAATGGGGATTGACTATGAGCCCCATGTGGGGCAGAGGCTGTGTCCAATTTGATTTGCTTGTATCCATCCACCCCAGCGCTTAGTATAGCGCCTGGCCCTTAGTAAGCACTTAAATACCAGAATCGATATTATTATTCTCTGTGCCTCAATTCCCTCTTGTGTAAAACGGGGATTGAGACTGTGAGCCCTATGTGGGACAGGGTCTGCGCCGAACCCGATTACCTCGTATCTACCGCGGCGTTTAGTACAGTGCCCGGCACATAGTAAGCGCTTAAATCCCACAGTTATTATTATGAGTTATTAAGGCGAGGCTAGCTGGGACTGCGCAGCGCGGCTCGCCCCGGGGTGGGTGACTGGTCTGTTCTGCACAAACAAGGCAGAGAATCACGCCTCCGTCTCCACGCCCCGACTCCTCGGAGCCGAGGCCCCCGCCAGCCTCCAGCCCGCTCGCTTGCCGTGTTGATCAACAGATACCCACCTGGGCCATTGTCTCGGCCCACGATCTCGCTCCCCGCCTGGCTCACGGGGCCGACCCGGCCCGGCCCCGGGCGGGCATCCCACGCCCCGGCTAACGAGCTTGGGAAAGGCAGCGTCGATGACTCGGCCGGGGGAGTGCGGGTGTGTGTTTTGGCACTGCCAGGGAGCCGGAGTTGGCAGTGGCCTATGGAAGCCTCCTCCCCCTCCGCGGTTAGAGTTCAGACCATCTGGCCCAGTGCAACCGACCCTCTCCCACCGAGTGAGAAGCCAAGCGGCCTAGTGGATAGAGCGCGGGCCTGGGAGTCGGAAGGACCCGGCTCCGCCACTTGTCGCCGGGTGACCTTGGGCAAGTCCCTTCTCCGTGCCACATCTGTAAAATGGGGATTCAGAGCCCCAAGTGGGACGGGGAACTGTGTCCAACCTGGTTAGCCGTATCTACCCCAGAGCTCAGTACAGAGCCTGGCACAGAGTAGTTGCTTAACAGATACCATTAAAAAAAAAAAGCGAAGATGGCAACCATGGGGACCTAGGGATTCCTAGCAATGCTCCACTATAAAATCGGTCACCATGTCCGGGGTGGTTCAGGGTTGGATTTGGGAGCTCCCCGACCCCTCCCCATCGCGGGTTCACCTCCTTGAATCACAGTTGGTCCATCATAGTTGACAGTGGGGGTCGGAGGTGAAATTCCCATTCCCTCCAGCCCACGCAAACATTTTGGACCCGGGAGTTCAGATGTCAGAGGGAGAGAAGACTTTCATTCGATCGTATTTATTAAGCGCTTACTGTGTGGGGTCTCAGACACCCTGCTTGACTGGCGAGCCCCGGGAGGAAGTCATCCTAAGGGGCATCCCTGGAGCAGTGGCAAAGAAAGGAAATGGATCCCCCAGGAAACCTGGGATCGATTTTTACCTGGGGCGCTTGGGTTTGCTGCCTACTTCCAAACGGCAAGCAGGGTAGGCCGGGTGCCCGGTGTTTGGGAGGGCTGAGATTCTGCCTCGCCCTCCCGGGAGGGACCCTTCATCAACATGGGTGTTCCGGACCGGCTCCTGGGGGCGTTAGCGTGAGTCACGGGTTCAAGCGCTGCCGAGTGACCCCGCCCCGTGGTGGGGCGTTTCAGACTCCTTGGCCTCTTCCCACAACCACAGGAAGCAGGGAGGCCTAGTGGAGAAATCACAGGTCTGGGAGTCAGAAGGATCCGAGTTCTAATTCCGACTCTGCCAAGTGCTTGCTGTGTGACCTTGGGCAAGTCGCTTAACTTATCTGTGCCTCAGTTTCCTCAATTGTAAAAGGAGATACCTCTTCTCCCCGTGGCGCAGTGGAAAGAGCACGGGCTTTGGAGTCAGGGCTCATGAGTTCGAATCCCAGCTCTGCCACTTGTCAGCTGTGTGACTGTGGGCAAGTCACTTAACTTCTCTGTGCCTCAGTTCCCTCATCTGTAAAATGGGGATTAAGACTGTGAGCCCCACGTGGGACAACCTGATTCCCCTATGTCTACCCCAGCGCTTAGAACAGTGCTCGGCACATAGTAAGCGCTTAACAAATACCAACATTATTATTATTATTATTATTATTCTCCTTCCTATATAGACGGTGAGCTCCATGCAGAACGGGGACCGTGTCCAACCAAATTAACTTGTACCTATTTCAGAGCTTAGAATAGTGTTTGACACGTAGTAAACACTAAACAAATACCATTAAAAAACCAGCTGTCTCCACATTCGGGGGTGCAAGTACACTCATACAACGTGAATTTTGGCCCCCCACGGTGCTCGCTAGCCGCATGAGGCGTAGCCCAGGACTGAGTATGCCAAGCTGAGAGACAGGAGACCGGGGTTCTAGTCAGTCATTCGTATTTATCGAGTGTTCGCTGTGTGCAGAGCCCTGTTCTACGTGCTTGAGAGAGTACAGTGAAATAATAACACATTCCCTCCCCACGACAAGCTTGCAATCTAGAGGCGGACTGGTGCTCACAGTGTGTTATATTCCAAATCCCAACCTCAGGAAACTCTTCCAAACAATCAGGCATCGAGACCAGTTGAAAGTTCTGCTGTTCCCTGGTGACTCCTCTCTGGATCCAGACACCGGCGAGGGCCTGGAAGTGATTATGAGCTACTTTGCAAAATCAGTTCAGCCCGGCTAACTAAAAATAAACCTAGAGAATATGGAGAGTCTGTACCTGGCAAGCCGTATATCCAACTGAAGGTTTTCAACAAAGACCCAGGGTGGGATGCCATATCTGTGGCTCTGCTACCTAGGCAGCACCCAATCCAGGGATGCACCGGTGAACAGGAGGCAGAATGCAAAATCATGAATGCCAGGATGTCATTCTCAGGAGAGGGACAGAGAGTCATGCCAACTTGGCCTCCAAGCATCTGCCCTGGCCTACCCGCTCAGAGCTCACCTTTGAGAATCTGGTTGTCCTGTGCCAAGGACAGCCATCTCTTTTCTTCTTTCACACATACACACACACACACACACACACAAATACACACACACACACACCCAACCCTATCCCCTCTTCCTCCCAGTGCTCAGCAGATGCACCCATCCAAATGTCATGGATGAATGAAAATCAACCATATCTCTACAGGTGATTAGAAAGCCAGCCTCGGAATAATAATATCAATTGTGGAAATTTTCCAGGGCTTACTCTATGCCATACACTGTACTAAGCACTGGGGAGGCATAAATGTGTTGAGATAAGAAATCAAACAAACTAAAACAAAGATAAGCCAAAGATGGCACATATCTGGGGGGAAATAGACTGTGGCTGGAGTACACAGAGTGTTGGTGTGTATCTCCTGTGAGTTGGTTCCCCACCCATCAGCTTCGGGCAGAATTTTGTCTGGGCTTAGTTATGCCACTCGGAGCATCAGGGCAGGGTTGGCTGTCTCGGTTCAGCTCCCACCTTTTGAGCTCCGTCATTTCAAAGTGAAGTCCAGCTGTCCAGATATTCTTCGGCTTTGCAGCAGTCGACAAATTGCCTATAGAAACTAGGATGCAAGAAGTGACGATCCCCAGAATTTGCCAAGCACTTTCCTTTCTCCAAAGCGCTTTTGCTCAAGGACCCCATTTTGACCTCATCCCTTCCCCGAGAGACTCCCCATTTTACAGATGAGGCAGCTGAGGCCCAGAGAGGGAAAGCAACTTGTCCGAGGTTGCGCTGCTGGACAAGGGTTCAAGCCCAGGCCACCTGGATCTCGCTGTCTTCACTCAGCCACATTCTCTTGAGCTGTTTGGACATTTGAAAGGTCGTAGCAGGCAGGACCGTAAAGACTCATTCCTCGTGCACTGGGACGAGCGGACAGACTCAAGCGGCTACATTTGGTCCCGTCCTGCATCAGGCAAGCCGACATCGGATCGTAAAAATAACGGTGGTATCTGGTAGGTACTAAACGCAGGCTCCGTGCTAGGCTACAAGATTACCAGATCAGATGCAACTTAATCCTCAGATCTGCAAGAGATAGCCCCTCCACCTACCCCCCAGGCTCGTCTCTGCCCTCCAGGGACCATCCCCAGATGCTCACTCTCCCAGGAATGTTGCTCACTGTCTCGGATGGCACTGGGCCTGAGATTCCGGCTCCTGGCCTGAGCAGCTGGACACTGCATAGAAGCCACCTTTGGTCAGGGAGTCTGGAAGACCTCAGAGAGGCAGTGGATCCCTCCTCTCTGGGGTTGGGTCAGCCACTGAGGACCAAGGCAGATCCTTGCCCACCCACTCTCTCCTCAGTCCTGCCCTCACTCTGAAGGAGGGGTAGGGCTGGGGGGCGGGGGGTGCAGTTCTGCTTGGAAATGGGCAGGCCGCAGGGGAATTTCTTAGGGATTTTTCCATCTCTCCTCTCTGTGATGACCCCACTGGCGTTGGGGAATTGATTGTATCGATGTCTGGGTTCTTCGTGAGTATTTCCACCCTCCTCCCCAATTAGGCCTGAGGAGCCCCAGGGGGGAACGGGGCGGGGGGCGAGGAGCGTCCTCAGCCCGTCTGGCTGAGCTGAAGAAGCCGGGCTTGGGGCCAGCAATGGAGTCTCTAAACTGTGTGTCTGCGTGTGTACCTGCCTTTGTGTAGTGGGTGTGTGCTGGGAACCGTGTGAATGTTTGGGGAGGAGATTGTCACCCATGTGACGTGTCTGGGAGGCATGAGGCAAGAGCAGGTGGGCGCTCCAGTTGGTAAGGGGTCAGTGGTGAGAGGTCAGTTTTACCCACGGTCTGAAGCGACGTTGATTGAGCACCAGTGTGCCGGCTGGTTATAAAAAGGCTGGGCCCTGACTGGGTGGGTGAGCCCACTGGATAGATTCACGGATAGGCGATCCATAGCAGGTTATTAGAGGGGCAGACCTGGGAGTTTTGAATAATCCGTATCCCGAACGACGGAGGTGGATGGACACAGGCTTCCTCCCAGAGTCCGCTGCCACTGTCAGAGACAGAGCCCCGGGTCGGGCGGCCAACCTCTGTGCTGACATGGGTGCCGTCCCTCCTGGCACGCCTCCCTCATTCGTTCCCAGATATTACTGGAGGTCCACCTTGTGCAGAGCATGGCACCGGACACACGGGGAGAGAACCGCAGAGGATATGTGACGTACGGCCCCTGGCCTTTAGCAGCCGCCGGTCTAAGAGGAGAGCAGGGAAGAGATGGGTTAGTGACGTAAGCGCAGGAACAGTCATTCAGTGATATTCGATGAGTCCTTACTCTGTGAACAGCGTGTACTAAGCACTTGGGTGAGTACAGTCCGATAGATTAGACACGTTCCCTGCCCCTAATGAGTTTACAGTCTAGAGGAGGAGACCTGGTACAAGAGCTCCCGGCCAGAGAGGCTAAAGGGGACCATTTTCAAGCTCATCAGAGCTGGGGGAGCTGTCCAGAGACCCTCAACCACAACCACAGCCTCAGCCACAATCGAGACCTTGGCCGTGGTCTTTGTCACCAGCCCAGTCCCAGCCCATCTCAGCCACAGCCACCTCCTTCCCATATCCCCGAGCCGGGGAAGGCCGTGCACTGCTCTATCACCTTCTTTCCAACTCGCTCCAGCGGGACGGGGCAGAGCGGGGTAGGGTGGGAGCCCTGGACAACAAGGGCCGCCCCAAGATCCCGGATGTCAGAGGACTGGCTGAGCTCCTCCTTGCCTGCCCCGAACTCTCCTACCCTTTCAGGAATGGCTTCAAGCCCCAAAGATAGTCCTACGGATCCCGGAGTTTTTGGACCGTATCGAGAAGCAGCGTGGGATTAAAACTGTGAGCCCCACGTGGGACGGGGACTGTGTCCGACCTGATTAACTTGTATCGACCCTAGTGCTTATAGCAGTGCTTGGCACGTTGTAAGCACTTAAGTATCATGATTATTATTACCATTATACTGGAGTTGGCCGGTTCACCTGCCACCTTTGGTTCGATGGGCCCAGGGTTAATTTGTCAGGAGCGACAGCTCATTGGATTCAAACACATCTCGAAGTCAGAGTCACCATAGACAGCCCTCAAAACCATCAGAGCTTGATGCATAATGACTTGAGACAAAGTGACCTCGCCAATATTGTTCTGATATCATCTAACCGCAAGGGCTGCTCAGATGTGTTTCTCTAAGACGCTTAAGTTAGCAAAGAGTGCTCGTCATTAATCTTTTATAATGGCTTTTGGGAGCCACAGTTCATTTAAACATTTTACATTTTTATTACTTATGTATGGAGGGCAGCAATTAAACCTGTCGTGGGCACATAATGAAGACTAATGAAAGCAGGAGCAAGGCAGGTTTTCATTTTCTGTCCACCTAAATATCCGTCTCGTCAGCCTGGCAGGCGGGGCCTGGCAGAAGGGAGTTGGGAGACCATCTCCCGTTCTCCCTTGAAAGCCAGCTCCGTGGAAGCATCGGCAGACGTCAAACTAAACACCCTTGTCGCTGGCCAGGGTGAGGGATGAAGGTTAATGGAAGGCCGGTGTGTTTCGGGCCTGAGAAGCCATCAGAGTTTACGTGCCCTCCCTTCTCCCCCCAACACACAGACACCCCGATGTCCCCAGGGCCCCCGATTTCTCGGCCTAGAGGGAGATGAGGAAGCAGGGTATTTTTCCGGGATCCCAGAGAGCCGAGCCCCAGGTGGGAGTGGGAGCTTCAGGGATCCCATTATGGGGCAGGTGGGCAGGAGGAGGGTCCCCACTGCCTGTTTTGGGGTGGCATTCTTAGAAACTTTCATTCCCAAGGGGTGACGCAGGGGCACTCTGCAGATTCTGGGGACAATTTTCTATCTCTTCCGGTTTTAGTAATCCCCTGGTCCATCTCAGGGGATTTGATAAGCATGGGAACGTTTGCAGAAACACTCACCTCGGGGTTCAGGGGGTTCTCTGTGGGCTCTGGGGAATTTTTCTTCCTCCTCTGGACTGAGGAATCCTTTGGGTCCCAGAGACTGGTCTGGCGTGACTGCCATCAACAGTGGTAAAGCTCCCAATGGGTCTGTTGTATTGTAAACTCCCGAGCGCTTAGTACAGTGCTCTGCGCATGGTAAGCGCTCAATAAATACGACTGAATAAATGAATAAATGGCAAGGTGCACGACACAAGGGCCAGGGAAGCTCATCTAAAGCCGAACAGACCTCAGTCTCTTCTCTTCAGTGGGAAGTCGGGGACTGAGGTACAAGCCCCCCACCTACAGCAGACAATTCTCCTCAGATGTTTGCGTGTACACAATCATTCATTCTCTCAATAGTATTTATTGAGCACTTACTATGTGCAGAGCCCTGTACTAAGCGCTTGGAATGTACAAATCAGTACAATAACAGTAACAGTCACTCACTCACTCTCTCCCTCTGTTTTTCCCTCTCTCTTGATTGCCCAGCAGAGGCCAGGTCATATTGGTTTTGTTTTTTGAGCACCACTTTCAGACCTTGTCTTCCCAAGAATGCTAAGCATTTACTGTGTGCCAAGCACTGGGGTAGACACATGTTAATGCGGTCAAGCACTGGCCCTATTCCACACAAGGTTTACAGGTTAGGAGAGAGAACAGAAAATGTTTGATGAGGAAACTGAGGCTCAGAGAAAGGGAAAGTGACAGGAGAAGAGGGGACAGGAATTTTAGGCTGGGTGAGGATTGAGATGGGGGCAGACTTCAGAAAGCTAATAAATCACTGTGTGACCTTGGACAAGTCGCTTAACTTCTCTGTGCTTCAGTTACCTCAGATGTAAAATGGGGATTCATTCATTCAGTGATACTTACTGAGCACTTACTGTGTGCAGAGCGCTGTACTAAGCGCTCGAGAGAGTACAATCAACAATAAACAGATACATTCCTGGCTCAAAACGAGCTCTAAGACTGTGATCCCCAAGTGGGACATGGACTGCATCCAACCCAATTAGCTTCTATCTACCTCAGAGCTTAGTGTAGTGGCTGGCACGCAGTTAGCACTTAACAAATACCGTTAAAAAATAAAATTAAAAAGCGGTCACTTGGGGTCTTCTCTGCCTGGAGTGGAAATGTTCCAGTCTTGTCAGAGAGCTGTGTGGATTAAGTGAGGTTGGGAGTCGAGTTCAGATCACTATGGGGGCAATGGGCTCTGTGGAGGGGTTGCTCAGGAACTATACCGATGATGATGGTGAGACGAAAAATTCCTCGGGACAGACACGAGGCAAAGGAAGAGGGCGGAATCTGTTTCTATCAGGATGGTGTGTGTGTGTCCCAGGTGCGGAAGGATGTTTCTGGGATTTGACTCCATGTCATTAGTGGGTGCCACTGGCTGGGAGAAAGAAGACGCCTGGGACTTTCTGCCCCCTAATTGGGGCTTATCCAGTCCAGCTCTGCCCTGGTTCGGTCCCCCAGCTCTGCTCCAATTCAGCAGAGCTCGAGTCTGGTCGGCTCCAGCCGGGATCTGCCTCCCTCACCTAAGCCAAGCCTCAGGACGGAGTGTCTTAATCCCCTCCGGCTGTGGACCAGGCACCCCTTCCTCTCCCCAGCAGTCAGGGACAGAGCGGCCACGGGGGCTTTCGCCATGAAGTCGCCGCCACCCAAGCCTGCATCCGGTCCGCCATGGATTTCGGGGGCTCACCCAAGGCTCGACGAGGTCAACGCTGAATCCCGCAAGTCAGCAGCGGGCAGCCTCTCAGGACTCTGAAAACCCACCTCTTTTCTTT